>NW_021282856.1:0-1256 GCF_002162155.2 Triticum dicoccoides
GTTTATTCAACATTGCATCTTTGAATTGATTATTGCTAATCTTTTGCTACCATATATAGCCAACCCAGCTCCACATATTTCTACACCGTGTATACGTACGCTCCCCTGGCAATCGCTTTACTCAATATTCGGAGTTACTTGACACCGCTGGTTGCCGATCACCGCCTGCTGCATGGTAAGAACGTGTAAGACATTGATATTTGCTTTACTGTGAGCGTTTTACCACCACATCCTAGTAGTTATAGGAACATTATTTTTGGGTTTTGTTTCTTGTTCTACTAATCATGACAGGATCCAGAGTCAATTCATGGGCTTCGTCGATCGCGGGAGACGTGCCACCACCTTTGCAAATACCACAACCGTCACGAGAGGTGCACAAACATCCAAATGCACATGATCAGGTTAATGTATCTATACCACCATTTAATGGCCGTTTTAAACCTGCTTTATATATTGAATGGGAGCTCGACATAAAAAATATATTTGCTTCCCATAATTTCGATGAACATAAAAAGGTTAAGGTTGCGGTTGGTTCTTTCACTGGTTATGCTTTGGTTTGGTGGAGTGAATATTGTCGGTTACACCCTGATTATATACCTACTACTTGGGATGATTTGAAACTTGCCATGCGACATACTTTCGTCCCTGCTTATTATACTCGTGACATGATTAAGAAGTTGCAACACTTAAAACAAGGTAGTGAAACTGTAACAAAATATTATGATGATTTACAAACTACCTTGTTGCATTCCTCTTTAGAAGAAAGTGAAGATGATTTTATGGATAGATTTTGGGGAGGATTAAACCTCCACCATGTGACACATCGCCCCCGAGAGTGGCTACATCATCTGAGTTGATCATAAGAGGTAATGACAAAGGTACTGATCTTCCATCTCTACATGAGAATGATGAATGCCTTGTCAATTTGAATGCACCATCTGATGAGCTACCCACTACTTTGATCACACCACCTATTTTAGAGGACTACGTTGATAATTTGACTTTGCCATGTGATCAAACAACTGAAATACCAACAATTTTGAGTGCACCCATTGAATTAACTATTGATGCAAAAGAACCAATGTTTAATCATTTTGATATGACCTCTAATCTTGGTGATGATTCTGTGTTGAATGACTTATTGCATGTTTGCTTATTTAAGCATGTTGTAGCATGTAAATTTGATGCAAGTAAGGTTTATTCACCAATGTTGGGATGGTTTAATGATGAACATTGTCAATCTTTTGAAATGAATA
>NW_021282857.1:0-3395 GCF_002162155.2 Triticum dicoccoides
AGATTACATATCACATAGAACACGACTGACCAGAATAATTCGCGCGGGGAGACACAGTTGTGAAGATAGCCCGAGGGTCGGGTTCCTACAGAGGGAAGTTCAGGTTGTGTAACTCAGAAAGTTCATGTTATGATCAGAATAATATTCTGATCCCCGTGATCATAATAGTGTGTGTGTGTGTGTACATTAATTATTTTGATGTGTATTAAGGTTGTGCTGACTTGATGCATTAATTGTTTTGATATGTACATATATTAATGTTTCTTTCTTCTTTTAGCCCTTCGGATCGAGGCAAACTTCCGTAAGGAGACGAGGACCGAAGAAAAGGTTACACCAGAATGAAAGGTTTACGATCACAGAAGTCGCAAAAGATGGCCAACCGATTGCTCCCAAGCTGACCAAGGACGCATTTGTATATCAGTGAAGAGTTGTAGTTAGGGAGAGCGTCCCGATCAGCATCCTGCAATGGAATAAGAATATGGAAGACCCACAAGTTTCTTATGTCCAGGATAGACAAAAAGATGATATTTGGACCTCGCTGATGACAAATTTCAGCCTAAGGCCACATAAGGAGCCGAATAACCCAGTTATAGAGCGAAAGGTCAAGGCATTTAATCTAAAGAAGATGGCACAACTATTCATGAACAGGAAGAAAGAGTTGAACATAAAGTTTTGTGACAAATAGAAGACTCCAGAATTTATCGGTCGATATGAGAAGATAAGAGATCACTGGCCTGCATTTGTGGCCTACAAGAAATTACAGAAGGGTAAGAAAATATCACTTACAAACAGACAGAATGCTGCAAAAAAGAAGTATCACCATCAAAAGGGTCAGGTGGCTACTACAAAGCCCGACCGTTGTGGGACAAAGCTGAGCAAGACATGCTTGCTAAAGGGGTCCAACCAGCGACATTGCACTGGCCAGATCGTTCAAAGACTTGGTTCTTCGAGGTTGGGGGAACTTTGGACCCAGAAACAGGGGAGTGTGTTTGGACGGACAAGAAACTTGCAATACCCATCCGGAAGCTTCAGAAAGCAATCAAGGCAGCGCAGGAAGGGACGTTCATTACCGACAGAGAGAAGTACGAGCTGACAGAGGCCCTCGGGAATCTTGAGCACCCTGGACGAACACGAGGCCCACCAGGCTCCGTTCCGTAGGTACATGGGTTTCCTGACAACAGTGGTTATAGAAGCGCAGAGCGAAAGAGGAAAGTGGAAGCAACCGAAATGCAGAGGCTCAGTGCAAGATCAGCAAAACTAGAGGAACTTGAGACCCAGCGAGCTACCTACTAACCATCTCAGCGGCATGAAGATCCTTGCTTCGACGCTGCCCCAGAAGATACCCCACCATCTTAGCGGAGAAGCAGCGTGGATTCCAGCCTAATTTCACGCCTCCTCGCTACCCCATGATAGTATCACGGAGGCTGAACATTGCGAGCTAATGACGAAATGCCAGAACCTGACATTTAAGGCGGCGGTCGGCTTTGTTATACCTCTTCGAGCTGAGGAAACTTTTCATTGTCGCTCGATTCCACATTGCTATGCTGTTGTGATGGTGGATGAAATAATGGAGGGATTTGAGGAGCTGGAGTTTGACTTCCCTACAGGAGGGAAGATTCATCTGGAAAAGGCTTTAAGGAATACCTGTCTATGGAGAAAGGGGTACATCAAGCTTCCAAACCGGACGCCTCCTGCTTTTTCTCCTCCAGCGCATGAGGGCACTCCGCCTCCTCCTCCTTGTCGGTGTCAAAACCGGCAGATCTCGGGTAGGGGGTCCTGAACTGTGCATCTGAGGATAGAAGGTAACAAGGAGGCAGGGGACACGATGTTTACCTAGATTCGGGCCCTCTTGATGGAGGTAATACCCTACTTCCTGCTTGATTGACTATGATAACTTTAGGGGTTATAAGAGTTGATCTACCTTGAGATCGTAATGGCTAAACCCTAGATGTCTAGCCCGTATGATTGTGATTGCCTCTATGGACTAAACCCTCCGGTTTATATAAGCACTAGAGGGGACTAGGGGTGTACAAAGTCGGTTTACGAAGGAAGGAAACTATTCATCTGGAGGCCAAGCTTGCCGTCCACGCAAAGGAGAGTCCCATCCAGACACGGGAAGAGGCCTTCTGTCACTACAAGAAATATGTCAACTAGAGACCTTCTGTTAGTGACCCTGGAAAAATTGGTCATAGATCTATGACCATTTGAGACCAATTGGTCAAAAGCTGTTCGGGGGGCTCCAAACCCTAAACGATTGCGACCATTTTGGTCAAAAAGGTCATAATTTCCTTACACGAAATGGTCATACAGCAAACAGTGTTGGTCCGCTGCCTTATTTCTAGTTTTTAACGACCAATATAGATGTTCCTAGCCTTCTAGATTGTGGTGGGTTGTGATGACTAGGCGCCATCTCATCAGTTTTTCCAATGTGTCATGTCCATGTGTCAATTTTTGCCCTAGGTTGTGAAGCAACCTATATTTCAGTTATTCCAAAAATTCCCAAAAAATTCTCATAAATTGTTTGGATCATATCTTCATTAAATATGTCAAAAACCTTCCTTTCCTAGTTCAAAAATAACTCAACAATATTTATTTTCCTATTCTGTTTAGAGCAGCACTTTGTGAAGGAAGTATTATTTATATATTCTTGATTTCCCAAAAAAATTGTGAAGACATTCTTCTTAGAATATGATCATCCTCAGCCAAAACTCACCCCCATTGGCCATTTGCATTTCTCGTACCACTAATCAAACACTTGGCTGCTAATTCATGTTTGAGCATAGTTCGGTCTCCTCATGAGAATCTTATGTTATAATTTTCTTCCTAGAACCTACCTGGGGAGTGCCCAACCCACTAGACATGCCTAGGCCGCCCAGAACGCATGGCAACGCCACGGTGACGCGGTGACACGCGGCAGCATGCGAGCGTATGCGCTCTAGAGTTGGGGCCCTCGGCCACCGTCCAAACCTCGATGTCTCGCCATCAAACCATGTATTTCTGATTAAATAGATACTTATTTACCTAGAAATGATTTTTGGAAAAAATGAAGAGCAAACTATGAGACATCTCCAGTTCAAATTTGACCCGCTTCCAACTGAATCGACGGGAATTTGTCTTTTTCACCAGATGTGGATCAAAAATTTTGACACCCAACCATTTTGTCAATTGTGCATTATATATGGCCTAGTATTTTATAAAATTGACTAGGTCCAATTTTGCAACAAATATATGGTAGGTCCTTCACAAAAAAACTCCTTTTGGGCACACGAAAAAATGGAAAATGAATTTTTCATCGAAAGAAAATGAAAAGTTCCTTAGGCAACATTGTTTGCCATTCCAAGATGCACCCTTGTGCACGATATGAGGTCATTTGAACAAACTATGCCATGAATGTG
>NW_021282858.1:0-1386 GCF_002162155.2 Triticum dicoccoides
ACTCTATGGGTGTTCGATTCATCACAATGTAACTAGATTGGTGACTCTAGTGCAAGTGGGAGACTGTTGGAAATATGCCCTAGAGGCAATAATAAAAGTATTATTATATTTCATTGTTCATGATAATTGTCTTTTATTCATGCTATAACTGTATTATCCGGAAATCGTAATACATGTGTGAATACTTAGACCACACTATGTCCCTGGTAAGCCTCTAGTTGACCAGCTCGTTGTGATCAACAGATAGTCATGGTTTCCTGACTATGGACATTGGATGTCGTTGATAACGGGATCACATCATTAGGAGAATGATGTGATGGACAAGACCCAATCCTAAGCATAGCATAAAAGATCGTGTAGTTCGTTTTGCTAGAGCTTTGCAAGTGTCAAGTATCTCTTCCTTCGACCATGAGATCGTGTAACTCCCGGATACCGTAAGAGTGCCTTGGGTGTATCAAACGTCACAACGTAAATGGGTGACTATAAAGGTGCATTACAGGTATCTCCGAAAGTAGCTGTTGGGTTGACACGGATCGAGACTGGGATTTGTCACTCCGTATGACGGAGAGGTATTCTGGGCCCACTCGGTAATGCATCATCATATTGAGCTCAATGTGACCAAGGTGTTGGACACGGGATCATGCATTACGGTACGAGTAAAGTGACTTGCCGGTAACGAGACTGAACAAGGTATTGGGATACCGACGATCGAGTCTCGGGCAAGTAACGTACCGATTGACAAAGGGAATTGCATACAGGGTTTGATCGAATCCTCAACATAGTGGTTCATCCGATGACAACATCGAGGAGCGTGTGGGAGCCATCATGGGTATCCAGATCCCGCTGATGGTTATTGACTGAGAGCGTCTCGGTCATGTCTGCATGTCTCCCGAACCCGTAGGGTCTACACACTTAAGGTTCGGTGACGCTAGGGTTATGAAGATATGGATATGCAGAAACCCGAATGTTGTTCGGAGTCCCGGATGAGATCCCGGACGTCACGAGGAGTTCCGGAATGGTCCGTAGGTAAAGAATTATATATAGGAAGTGCTATTTCGGGCATCGGGACAAGTTTCGGGGTTATCGGTATTGTACCGGGACCACCGGAAGGGTCCCGGGGGTCCACCGGGTGGGGCCACCTGTCCCGGGGGGCCACATGGGCTGTAGGGGGTGCGCCTTGGCCATCATGGGCCAAGGGCACCAGCCCCTATAGGCCCATGCGCCTAGGGTTTCCCCCTAGGAGGAGTCCTAGTGGTGGAAGGCACCCCTAGGTGCCTTGGGGGGGAGGGAAACCTCCCCTAGGCCGCCGCCCCCCCTAGTAGATCTCATCTACTAGGGCCGGCGCCCCCCTGGCACCCCTATATATAGTGGGGGAGAGGAGGGACT
>NW_021282859.1:0-1258 GCF_002162155.2 Triticum dicoccoides
GCCATGGCCACTCCGCTGAGAAACTCCGCGGCCAGCCACTCCCTCGCTCCCACTATGCATCTCTGAGCTCCGCCCTGACCCCGTGGAGCTACACACGCGACGCACGCGACCAGAGGAGGCCGCAGTCGACCGGAGCGTCGTCGTCCTCATCTCCGGTGCCCGGAGATCGCCGTCGTCAATTCGCCGTTGCAGAGGCCTCCCCGAGCCCACCGAGCTTCTCTCCCGACCCCTCGTGAGCCCCTGTCCATTTCCCCTCTCTCCCCGTGCCCGTCCGTGCCTTCTAACCACCCCGACTGTCGGAGCCGACAGTTCCTCGCCGCCGGCGATGACGCAGTCGGTGCTAGAGCCACCGTAGCTAACTCCCGAGCACGGCAACGTGCTCAGCACCCTTCCAGGAGCCGAGCGCGCCCACCTGTGCGACCTGCCGTGCCCCCTAGCGCCAACCCGCACCAACCCCGAGCTCCGGCCGCCGCCGCGAGCTCGATTCCGGCGAGCCCGTTCCACCTCAGCCCCTGCCGTTTGCACAGATGGATGCGGGCGACTCCCAGCCACGCGTAGAGCCCCTCAGTCGCCGATTTGGTCGCCGAAGGAGCGTTTCCGACGCCCTCCGCCGTTGCTGGCGTCGCCGGCGACAAGCCGCGGGTCAACTCCGGCGGGTTTGACCCGGGGTTTGACCCCCTGACGTGTGGGCCCAGGCGCCTGCTAGATTAGTGTTAGATTAGTTAGCGCTAATTAACCTAGCTAATTAGATAGGCCACTGACATGCGGGCCCCGCCCGGCTAACTAAGTTATTTAGGGCTAACTAACCTGGTTAGTTGACTGGGTCACTGACCAGTGGACCCCACTGGTCAGGTTTGACCTGGTCGACGCCTTTGACCTGCTGACGTCACTAATACATCATGCTGACGCAGTGTTTGTTTCTGGAATTAAAATAAATTAGGAAATGATTTAATAATTCCAGAATATATTCTAAACTTCAATAAATCATAGAAAATTAACCGTAACTCCAAATTAAATAATTTATATATGAAAAATTATCAGAAAAATTCAAGGAATCCATCTGTACCATTTTCATGCATGCTAGAACAACTTATAGCTGCTGTTTAGCACAAATCATATAAATGGCATTTGAATAATCACATATGGAGTTTGAATTTGAATCTTGTATTCAAACCAACTTCATTTAATCTGTTGCTAGTTGCATTAGCCCAAAACACATTCATATTGCCATGTCATAGCATGCATCATATTGTGCATT
>NW_021282860.1:0-1358 GCF_002162155.2 Triticum dicoccoides
GTGTCCGGGGTGTGCCCCCCCTCACGGACGGCGCCGCCGCCGGCACCTGGAGGGGGGAAACGGACGCGTGGGGTCTACACGGAGGGGATCTTGCTGTGGGTCTGGCCCTGATGTTGCTCCAAAGTGTTCCTATGGGCTGACCTAACACAACCGGGTGGGGAGGTCCACTGGTCAAAGCCCGTCCGTGCAAAGTCAAAGGGCTAGATCCCGTGGTCAAACGCTACAGGGTTAGGCGGGACGGGGGCACTGGGGGTAGCAATGCAACCGGAGCGTCGCACCGGGCCCTCATGCATGCGCGGTGGTGTGGTGGCATGTCCGAAGAGGTGGGACGCGTCTTCGGTGCGTGCCCCCCCCCTCACGGACGGCGATGACACGGTAGTAGACGTTCTGCGGTAACAATGCGGCGTCAATATTACTAAATACTCGGAGCGCGATAAAATCAAGAGTTTTTTTGCACGACGTGGGCACATGTGCTATAGGAACGATGGTATTTTTTCATAATTTTTCATGATGGAGAAGTATCCGAAAAATTCCCTCTACGCGGATTGCCCTTCGCGCGTCTACGGCTGTGGCCGGCGGCCTCCGGGGGCTAGCATGCTGCCAAATCTTGCGTAGGCGGCCTCTCACAAGTCTGGAAGTGTTGTGGCGGTTGCAAACGCCCGGCACGCATGTCCGGGGTGTGCCCCCCTCACGGACGGCGCCGCCGCCGGCACTTGGAGGGGAGAAACGGACACGTGGGGTCTACACGGAGGGGATCTTGCTATGGGTCAGGCCCGGATGTTTCTCCAAAGTGTTCCTATGGGCTGACCTAACACAACCGGCTGGGGAGGTCCACTGGTCAAAGCCCGTCCGTGCAAAGTCAAAGGGCTATATCCCGTGGTGAAACGCTACAAGGTTACGTGGGACGGGGGCACTGGGGGGTAGCAATGCCACCGGAGCATCGCACCGGGCCCTCATACATGCGCGGTGGTGTGGTGGCATGTCCGAAGAGGCGGGACGCGTCTCCGGTGCGTGCCCCCCCCTCACGGACGGTGATGACACGGTAGTAGACATTCTGCGGTAACGATGCGGCGTCAATATTACTAAATACTCGGAGCGCGATAAAATCAAGAGTTTTTTTGCATGACATGGGCACATGTGCTATAGGAACGATGGTATTTTTTCATAATT
This sequence comes from Triticum dicoccoides, assembly GCF_002162155.2. Lineage (NCBI taxonomy): Eukaryota > Viridiplantae > Streptophyta > Magnoliopsida > Poales > Poaceae > Triticum > Triticum dicoccoides. Next base: position 1,171 of record NW_021282860.1, read on the forward strand.
TTTGGTGATGGAGAAGTATACGAAAAATTCCCTCTATACGGATTGCCCTTCGCGCGTCTACGGCTGTGGCCGGCGGCCTCCGGGGGCTAGCATGCCGCCAAATCTTGCATAGGCGGCCTCTCACAAGTCTGGAAGTGTTGTGGCGGTTGCAAACGCCCGGCACGCATGTCCGGGGTGTGCCCCCCCTC
>NW_021282860.1:1368-2706 GCF_002162155.2 Triticum dicoccoides
CCCCCCCCCTCACGGATGGTGATGACACGGTAGTAGACGTTCTGCGGTAACGATGCGGCGTCAATATTACTAAATACTCGGAGCGCGATAAAATCAAGAGTTTTTTTGCACGACATGGGCACATGTGCTATAGGAACAATGGTATTTTTTCATAATTTTTGGTGATGGAGAAGTATACGAAAAATTCCCTCTATACGGATTGCCCTTCGCGCGTCTACGGCTGTGGCCGGCGGCCTCCGGGGGCTAGCATGCCGCCAAATCTTGCATAGGCAGCCTCTCACAAGTCTGGAAGTGTTGTGGCAGTTGCAAACGCCCGGCACGCGTGTCCGGGGTGTGCCCCCCTCACGGACGGTGCTACCGCCGGCACCTGGAGGGTGGAAACGGACGCATGGGGTCTACACGGAGGGGATCTTGCTGTGGGTCTGGCCCGGATGTTGCTCCAAAGTGTTCCTATGGGCTGACCTAACACAACCGGGTGGGGAGGTCCACTGGTCAAAGCCCGTCCGTGCAAAGTCAAAGGGCTAGATCCCGTGGTCAAAGGCTACAGGGTTAGGCGGGGCACTAGGGGTAGCAATGCAACCGGAGCGTCGCACCGGGCCCTCATACATGCGCGGTGGTATTGTGGCATGTCCGAAGAGGTGGGACGCGTCTCCGGTGCGTGCCCCCCCCCCTCACGGACGGCGATGACACGGTAGTAGACGTTCTGCGGTAACGATGCGGCGTTAATATTACTAAATACTCGGAGCGCGATAAAATCAAGAGTTTTTTTGCACGACGTGGGCACATGTGCTATAGGAATGATGGTATTTTTTCATAATTTTTCGTGATGGAGAAGTATCCGAAAAATTCCCTCTACGCGGATTGCCCTTCGCGCGTCTACGGCTGTGGCCGGCGGCCTCCGGGGGCTAGCATGCCGCCAAATCTTCCGTAGGCGGCCTCTCACAAGTCTGGAAGTGTTGTGGCGGTTGCAAACGCCCGGCACGCGTGTCCGGGGTGTGCCCCCCTCACGGATGGCGCCGCCGCCGGCACTTGGAGGGGAGAAACGGACACGTGGGGTCTACACGGAGGGGATCTTGCTGTGGGTCTGGCCCGGATGTTGCTCCAAAGTGTTCCTATGGGCTGACCTAACACAACCGGCTGGGGAGGTCCACTGGTCAAAGCCCGTCCGTGCAAAGTCAAAGGGCTATATCCCGTGGTGAAACGCTACAGGGTTAGGCGGGACGGGGGCACTGGGGGTAGCAATGCCACCGGAGCATCGCACCGGGCCCTCATACATGCGTGGTGGTGTAGTGGCATGTGCGAAGAGGCGGGACGCGTCTCCGGTGCGTGCCCCCCCCC
>NW_021282860.1:2716-6351 GCF_002162155.2 Triticum dicoccoides
AATGGACGCGTGGGGTCTACACGGAGGGGATCTTGCTGTTGGTCTGGCCCGGATGTTGCTCCAAAGTGTTCCTATGGGCTGACCTAACACAACCGGGTGGGGAGGTCCACTGGTCAAAGCCCGTCCATGCAAAGTCAAAGGGCTAGATCCCGTGGTCAAACGCTACAGGGTTAGGCAGGACGGGGGCACTGGGGGTAGCAATGCCACCGGAGTGTTGCACCGGTCCCTCATACATGCGGGGTGGTGTGGTGGCATGTCCGAAGAGGCGGGACGCGTCTCTGGTGCGTGGCCCCCCCTCACGGACGGCGATGACACGGTAGTAGACGTTCTGCGGTAACGATGCGGCGTCAATATTACTAAATACTCGGAGCGCGATAAAATCATGAGTTTTTTTGCACGACGTGGGAACATGTGCTATAGGAACGATGGTATTTTTTCATAATTTTTGGTGATGGCGAAGTATTCGAAAAATTCCCTCTACGCAGATTGCCCTTCGTGCGTCTACGGCTGTGGCCGGCGGCCTCCGGGGGCTAGCATGCCGCCAAATCTTGCGTAGGCGGCCTCTCACAAGTCTGGAAGTGTTGTGGCGGTTGCAAACACCCGGCACGCGTGTCCGGGGTGTGCCCCCCCTCATGGACGGCGCTGCCGCCGGCATCTGGAGGGGGGAAACGGACGCGTGGGGTCTACACGGAGGGGATCTTGCTGTGGGTCTGGCCCGGATGTTGCTCCAAAGTGTTCCTATGGGCTGACCTAACACAACGGGGTGGGGAGGTCCACTGGTCAAAGCCCGTCCGTGCAAAGTCAAAGGGCTAGATCCCGTGGTCAAACGCTACAGGGTTAGGCGGGACGGGGGCACTGGGGGGTAGCAATGCCACCGGAGCATCGCACCGGGCCCTCATACATGCGTGGTGGTGTGGTGGCAGGTCCGAAGAGGCGGGACGCGTCTCCGGTGTGTGCCCCCCCCCTCACGGACGGTGATGACACGGTAGTAGACATTCTGCGGTAACGATGCGGCGTCAATATTACTAAATACTCGGAGCGCGATAAAATCAAGAGTTTTTTTGCACGACGTGGGCACATGTGCTATAGGAACGATGGTATTTTTTCATAATTTTTGGTGATGGAATAGTATCCGAAAAATTCCCTCTACGCGGATTGCCCTTCGCGCGTCTACGGCTCTGGCCGGTGGCCTCCGGGGGGTAGCATGCCGCCAAATCTTGCGTAGGCGGCCTCTCACAAGTCTGGAAGTGTTGTGGCGGTTGCAAACGCCCGGCACGCGTGTCCGGGATGTGCCCCCCCTCACGGACGGCGCTGCCGCTGGCACCTGGAGGGGGGAAACGGACGCATGGGGTCTACACGGAGGGGATCTTGCTGTGGGTCTGGCCCGGATGTTGCTCCAAAGTGTTCCTATGGGCTGACCTAACACAACCGGGTGGGGAGGTCCACTGGTCAAAGCCCGTCCGTGCAAAGTCAAAGGGCTAGATCCCGTGGTCAAACGCTACAGGGTTAGGCGGGACGGGGGCACTGGGGGTAGCAATGCCACCGGAGCGTCGCACCGGGCCCTCATACATGCGCGGTGGTGTGGTGGCATGTCCGAAGAGGCGGGACGCGTCTCCGGTGCGTGGCCCCCCTCACGGACGGCGATGACATGGTAGTAGACGTTCTGCGATAACGATGCGGCGTCAATATTACTAAATACTCGAAGCGCGATAAAATCAAGAGTTTTTTTGCACGACAAGGGCACATGTGCTATAGGAACGATGGTACTTTTTCATAATTTTTGGTGATGGAGAAGTATCCAAAAAATTCCCTCTACGCGGATTGCCCTTCGCGCGTCTACGGCTATGGCCGGCGTCCTCCGGGGGCTAGCATGCCGCCAAATCTTGCGTAGGCTGCCTCTCACAAGTCTGGAAGTGTTGTGGCGGTTGCAAACGCCCGGCACGCGTGTCCGGGGTGTGCCCCCCCTCACGGACGGTGCTGCCGCCGGCACCTGGAGGGGGGAAAAAGACGCGTGGGGTGTACACTGAGGGGATATTGCTGTGGGTCTGGCCCGGATGTTGCTCCAAAGTGTTCCTATGGGCTGACCTAACACAACCGGGTGGGGAGGTCCACTGGTCAAAGCCCGTCCGTGCAAAGTCAAAGGGCTAGATCCCATGGTCAAACGCTACAGGGTTAGGCGGGACGAGGGCACTAGGGGCGTAGCAATGCCATCGGAGCGTCGCACCGGGCCCTCATACATGCGCGGTGGTGTGGTGGCATGTCCGAAGAGGCGGGACGCGTCTCCGGTGCGTGCCCCCCCCTTCACGGACGGCGATGACACGGTAGTAGACGTTCTGCGCTAACGATGCGGCATCCATATTACTAAATACTTGGAGCACGATAAAATCAAGAGTTTTTTTGCACGACATGGGCACATGTGCTATAGGAACGATGGTATTTTTTCATAATTTTTTGTGATGGAGAAGTATCCGAAAAATTCCCTCTACACGGATTGCCCTTCGCGCGTCTACGGCTGTGGCCGGCGGCCTCCAGGGCTAGCATGCTGCCAAATCTTGTGGAGGCGGCCTCTCACAAGTCTGGAAGTGTTGTGGCGGTTGCAAATGCCCGGCACGCGTGTCCGGGATGTGGCCCCCCTCACGGACGGCGCTGCCGCCGGCACCTGGAGGGGGGAAACGGACGCGTGGGGTCTACACGGAGGGGATCTTGCTGTGGGTCTGGCCCTGATGTTGCTCCAAAGTGTTCCTATGGGCTGACCTAACACAACCGGGTGGGGAGGTCCACTGGTCAAAGCCCGTCCGTGCAAAGTCAAAGGACTAGATCCCGTGGTCAAACGCTACAGGGTTAGGCGGGACGCGGGCACTGGGGGTAGCAATGCAACCGGAGCGTCGCACCGGGCCCTCATACATGCGCGGTGGTGTTGTGGCATGTCCGAAAAGGTGGGACGCGTCTCCGGTGCGTGCCCCCCCCTCACGGACGGCGATGACACGGTAGTAGACGTTCTGCGGTAACGATGCGGCGTCAATATTACTAAATACTCGAAGCGCGATAAAATCAAGAGTTTTTTTGCACGACGTGGGCACATGTGCTATAGGAACGATGGTATTTTTTCATAATTTTTCGTGATGGAGAAGTATCCGAAAAATTCCCTCTACGCGGATTGCCCTTCGCGCATCTACGGCTGTGGCCGGCGGCCTCCGGGGGCTAGCATGCCGCCAAATCTTGCGTAGGCGGCCTCTCACAAGTCTGGAAGTGTTGTGGCGGTTGCAAACGCCCGGCACGCGTGTCCGGGGTGTGCCCCCCTCACGGACGGCGCCGCCGCCGGCACTTGGAGGGGAGAAACGGACACGTGGGGTCTACACGGAGGGGATCTTGCTGTGGGTCTGGCCCGGATGTTGCTCCAAAGTGTTCCTATGGGCTGACCTAACACAACCGGGTGGGGAGGTCCACTGGTCAAAGCCCCACCGTGCAAAGTCAAAGGGCTATATCCCGTGGTGAAACGCTACAGGGTTAGGCGGGACGGGGGCACTGGGGGGTAGCAATGCCACCGGAGCATCGCACTGGGCCCTCATACATGCGTGGTGGTGTAGTGGCATGTCCGAAGAGGTGGGACGCGTCTCCGGTGCGTGCCCCCCCCC
>NW_021282860.1:7203-11511 GCF_002162155.2 Triticum dicoccoides
CGTAGGCGGCCTCTCACAAGTCTGGAAGTGTTGTGGCGGTTGCAAACGCCCGGCACGCGTGTCCGGGGTGTGCCCCCCTCACGGATGGCGCCGCCGCCGGCACTTGGAGGGGAGAAACGGACACGTGGGGTCTACACGGAGGGGATCTTGCTGTGGGTCTGGCCCGGATGTTGCTCCAAAGTGTTCCTATGGGCTGACCTAACACAACCGGCTGGGGAGGTCCACTGGTCAAAGCCCGTCCGTGCAAAGTCAAAGGGCTATATCCCGTGGTGAAACGCTACAGGGTTAGGCGGGACGGGGGCACTGGGGGTAGCAATGCCACCGGAGCATCGCACCGGGCCCTCATACATGCGTGGTGGTGTAGTGGCATGTGCGAAGAGGCGGGACGCGTCTCCGGTGCGTGCCCCCCCCCCTCACGGACGGTGATGACACGGTAGTAGACGTTCTGCGGTAACGATGCGGCGTCAATATTACTAAATACTCGGAGCTCGATAAAATCAAGAGTTTTTTTGCACGACATGGGCACATGTGCTATAGGAACGATGGTATTTTTTCATAATTTTTGGTGATGGAGAAGTATACGAAAAATTCCCTCTATACGGATTGCCCTTCGCGCGTCTACGGCTGTGGCCGGCGGCCTCCGGGGGCTAGCATGCCGCCAAATCTTGCGTAGGCGGCCTCTCACAAGTCTGGAAGTGTTGTGGCGGTTGCAAACGCCCGGCACGCGTGTCCGGGGTGTGCCCCCCCTCACGGACGGCGCTGCCGCCGGCACCTGGAGGGGGGAAACGGACGCATGGGGTCTACACGGAGGGGATCTTGCTTTGGGTCTGGCCCGGATGTTGCTCCAAAGTGTTCCTATGGGCTGACATAACACAACCGGGTGGGGAGGTCCACTGGTCAAAGCCCGTCCGTGCAAAGCCAAAGGGCTAGATCCCGTGGTCAAACGCTACAGGGTTAGACGGGACGGGGGCACTGGGGGTAGCAATTCCACCGGAGCGTCGCACCGGGCCCTCATACATGCGCGGTGCTGTGGTGGCATGTCCGAAGAGGCGGGACGCGTCTCCGATGCATGGCCCCCCCTCACGGACGGCGATGACACGGTAGTAGACGTTCTGCGGGAACGATGCAGTGTCAATATTACTAAATACTCGGAGCGCGATAAAATCATGAGTTTTTTTGCACGACGTGGGAACATGTGCTATAGGAACGATGGTATTTTTACATAATTTTTGGTGATGGAGAAGTATCCGAAAAATTCCCTCTACGTGGATTGCCCTTCGCGCGTCTACGGCTGTGGCCGGCGGCCTCCGGGGGGTAGCATGCCGCCAAATCTTGCGTAGGCGGCCTCTCACAAGTCTGGAAGTGTTGTGGCGGTTGCAAACGCCCGGCACGCGTGTCCGGGGTGTGCCCCCCTTCACGGACGGCGCTGCCGCCGGCACCTGGAGGGGGGAAACGGACGCATGGGGTCTACACGGAGGGGATCTTGCTGTGGGTCTGGCCCGGATGTTGCTCCAAAGTGTTCCTATGGGCTGACATAACACAACCGGGTGGGGAGGTCCACTGGTCAAAGCCCGTCAGTGCAAAGTCAAAGGGCTAGATCCCGTGGTCAAACGCTACAGGGTTAGGCGGGACGGGGGCACTGGGGGGTAGCAATGCCACCGGAGCGTCGCACCGGGCCCTCATACATGCGCGGTGGTGTGGTGGCATGTCTGAAGAGGCGGGACGCGTCTCCGATGCGTGGCCCCCCCTCACGGACGGCGATGACACGGTAGTAGACGTTCTGCGGGAACGATGCGGCGTCAATATTACTAAATACTCGGAGCGCGATAAAATCATGAGTTTTTTTGCACAACGTGGGAACATGTGCTATAGGAACGATGGTATTTTTTCATAATTTCTGGTGATGGAGAAGTATCCGAAAAATTCCCTCTACATGGATTGCCCTTCGCGCGTCTACGGCTGTGGCCGGCGGCCTCCGGGGGGTAGCATGCCGCCAAATCTTGCGTAGGCGGCCTCTCACAAGTCTGGAAGTTTTGTGGTGGTTGCAAACGCCTGACACGCGTGTCCGGGATGTGCCCCCCCTCACGGACGACGCTGCCGCTGGCACCTGGAGGGGGGGAACGGACGCATGGGGACTACACGGAGGGGATCTTGCTGTGGGTCTGGCCCGGATGTTGCTCCAAAGTTTTCCTATGGGCTGACCTAACACAACCGGGTGGGGAGGTCCACTGGTCAAAGCCCGTCCGTGCAAAGTCAAAGGGCTAGATCCCATGGTCAAACGCTACAGGGTTAGGCGGGACGGGGGCACTGGGGGTAGCAATGCCACCGAAGCGTCGCACCGGGCCCTCATACATGCGCGGTGGTGTGGTGGCATGTCCAAAGAGGCGGGACGCGTCTCCGGTGTGTGGCCCCCCTCACGGACGGCGATGACACGGTAGTAGACGTTCTGCGATAACGATGCGGCGTCAATATTACTAAACACTCGGAGCGCGATAAAATCTAGAGTTTTTTTGCACGACATGGGCACATGTGCTATAGGAACGATGGTACTTTTTCATAATTTTTGGTGATGGAGAAGTATCCAAAAAACTCCCTCTACGCGGATTGCCCTTCGCGCGTCTATGGCTGTGGCCGGCGTCCTCCGGGGGCTAGCATGCCACCAAATCTTGCGTAGGCCGCCTCTCACAAGTCTGGAAGTGTTGTGGCGGTTGCAAACGCCCGGCACGCGTGTCCGGGGTGTGCCCCCCTCACGGACGGTGCTGCCGGCTGCACCTGGAGGGGGGAAACAGACGCGTGGGGTCTACACGGAGGGGATCTTGCTGTGGGTCTGGCCCGGATGTTGCTCCAAAGTGTTCCTATGGGCTGACCTAACACAACCGGGTGGGGAGGTCCACTGGTCAAAGCCCGTCCGTGCATAGTCAAAGGGCTAGATCCCATGGTCAAACGCTACAGGGTTAGGCGGGACGAGGGCACTGGGGGCGTAGCAATGCCACCGGAGCGTCGCACCGGGCCCTCATACATGCGCGGTGGTGTGGTGGCATGTCCGAAGAGGCGGGACGTGTCTCCGGTGCGTGGCCCCCCCTTCACGGACGGCGATGACACGGTAGTAGACATTCTGCGCTAACGATGCGGCGTCCATATTACTAAATACTTGGAGCACGATAAAATCAAGAGTTTCTTTGCACGACATGGGCACATGTGCTATAGGAACGATGGAATTTTTTCATAATTTTTGGTGATGGAGAAGAATCCGAAAAATTCCCTCTACACGGATTGCCCTTCGCACGTCTACGGCTGTGGCCGGCGGCCTCCGGGGCTAGCATGCTGCCAAATCTTGTGGAGGCGGCCTCTCACAAGTCTGGAAGTGTTGTGGCGGTTGCAAATGCCCGGCACGCGTGTCCGGGATGTGGCCCCCCTCACGGACGGCGCTGCCGCCGGCACCTGGAGGGGGGAAACAGACACGTGGGGTCTACACGGAGGGGATCTTGCTGTGGGTCTGGCCCGGATGTTGCTCGAAAGTGTTCCTATGGGCTGACCTAACACAACTGGGTGGGGAGGTCCACTAGTCAAAGCCCTTCCGTGCAAAGTCAAAGGGCTAGATCTCGTGGTCAAACGCTACAGGGTTAGGCGGGACGGGGGCACTGGGGGTAGCAATGCCACCGGAGCGTTGCACCGGGCCCTCATACATGCGGGGTGGTGTGGTGGCATGTTCGAAGAGGCGGGACGCGTCTCCGGTGCGTGGCCCCCCCTCACGGACGGCGATGACACGATAGTAGACGTTCTGCGGTAACGATGCGGCGTCAATATTACTAAATACTCGGAGCACGATAAAATCATGAGTTTTTTTGCACAACGTGGGCACATGTGCTATAGGAACGATGGTATTTTTTCATAATTTTTGGTGATGGAGAAGTATCCGAAAAATTCCATCTACGCGGATTGCCCTTCACGCGTCTACGGCTGTGGCCGGCGGCCTCCGGGGGCTAGCATGCCACCAAATCTTGCGTAGGCGGCCTCTCACAAGTCTGGAAGTGTTGTGGCGGTTGCAAACGCCCGGCACGCGTGTCCGGGGTGTGCCGCCCTCACGGACGGCGCCGCCGCCGGCAGTTGGAGGGGGGAAACGGACGCGTGGTGTCTACACGGAGGGGATCTTGCTGTCGGTCTGGCCCGGATGTTGCTCCAAAGTGTTCCTATGGGCTGACCTAACACAACCGGGTGGGGAGGTCCACTGGTCAAAGACCGTCCATGCAAAGTCAAAGGGCTAGATCCCGTGGTCAAACGCTACAGGGTTAGGCGGGACGGGGGCAC
>NW_021282860.1:12591-13658 GCF_002162155.2 Triticum dicoccoides
TTATTTGATTAACGAGGTCACATCATTAGTTGAATGATCTCATTGACATGACCCATTCCATTAGCTTAGCACCCGATCGTTTAGTATGTTGCTATTGTTTTCTTCATAACATATACATGTTCCTATGACTATGAGACTATGCAACTCCCGTTTGCCGGAGGAACACTTTGGGTGCTACCAAACGTCACAACGTAACTGGGTGATTATAAAGGAGCATTACAGGTGTCTCCAAAGGTAGATGTTGGGTTGGCGTATTTCGAGATTAGGATTTGTCACTCCGATTGTCGGAGAGGTATCTCTGGGCCCTCTCGGTAATGCACATCACTTAAGCCTTGCAAGCATTGCAACTAAATGAGTTAGTTGCGGGATGATGTATTACAGAACGAGTAAAGAGACTTGCCGGTAACGAGATTGAACTAGGTATAGGAATACCGACGATCGAATCTCGGGCAAGTAACATACCGATGACAAAGGGAACAACGTATGTTGTTATGCGGTCTGACCGATAAAGATCTTCGTAGAATATGTAGGAGCCAATATGGGCATCCAGGTCCCGCTATTGGTTATTGACCGAAGACATGTCTCGGTCATGTCTACATTGTTCTTGAACCCGTAGGGTCCGCACGCTTAAGGTTACGATGACAGTTATATTATGAGTTTATGCATTTTGATGTACTGAAGGTTGTTCGGAGTCCCGGATGTGATCACGGACATGACGAGGAGTCTCAAAATGGTCGAGACATAAAGATTGGAAGCCTATGTTTGGATATCGGAAGTGTTCCGGGTGAAATCGGGATTTTACCGGAGTACCGGGAGGTTACCGGAACCCCCCCGGAGCCACATGGGCCTTAATGGGCTTTAGTGGAAAGGAGAAAGGGGCAGCCCAAGGTGGCTGCGCACCCCCCCCCTCCCCTAGTCCTATTAGGACTAGGAGAGGTGGCCGACCCCCCTCTCCCTCTTTCCCCCTCGGGGAATCCTAGTCCAACTAGGATTGGGAGGGGGAGTCCTACTCCCGGAAGGAGTAGGACTCCTCCTGCGCCCTCCTCCTGGCCAGCGCCCCCCTCCCC
>NW_021282860.1:13668-24626 GCF_002162155.2 Triticum dicoccoides
TTATTTGATTAACGAGGTCACATCATTAGTTGAATGATCTCATTGACATGACCCATTCCATTAGCTTAGCACCCGATCGTTTAGTATGTTGCTATTGTTTTCTTCATAACATATACATGTTCCTATGACTATGAGACTATGCAACTCCCGTTTGCCGGAGGAACACTTTGGGTGCTACCAAACGTCACAACGTAACTGGGTGATTATAAAGGAGCATTACAGGTGTCTCCAAAGGTAGATGTTGGGTTGGCGTATTTCGAGATTAGGATTTGTCACTCCGATTGTCGGAGAGGTATCTCTGGGCCCTCTCGGTAATGCACATCACTTAAGCCTTGCAAGCATTGCAACTAAATGAGTTAGTTGCGGGATGATGTATTACAGAACGAGTAAAGAGACTTGCCGGTAACGAGATTGAACTAGGTATAGGAATACCGACGATCGAATCTCGGGCAAGTAACATACCGATGACAAAGGGAACAACGTATGTTGTTATGCGGTCTGACCGATAAAGATCTTCGTAGAATATGTAGGAGCCAATATGGGCATCCAGGTCCCGCTATTGGTTATTGACCGAAGACATGTCTCGGTCATGTCTACATTGTTCTTGAACCCGTAGGGTCCGCACGCTTAAGGTTACGATGACAGTTATATTATGAGTTTATGCATTTTGATGTACTGAAGGTTGTTCGGAGTCCCGGATGTGATCACGGACATGACGAGGAGTCTCAAAATGGTCGAGACATAAAGATTGGAAGCCTATGTTTGGATATCGGAAGTGTTCCGGGTGAAATCGGGATTTTACCGGAGTACCGGGAGGTTACCGGAACCCCCCCGGAGCCACATGGGCCTTAATGGGCTTTAGTGGAAAGGAGAAAGGGGCAGCCCAAGGTGGCTGCGCACCCCCCCCTCCCCTAGTCCTATTAGGACTAGGAGAGGTGGCCGGCCCCCCTCTCCCTCTTTCCCCCTCGGGGAATCCTAGTCCAACTAGGATTGGGAGGGGGAGTCCTACTCCCGGAAGGAGTAGGACTCCTCCTGCGCCCTCCTCCTGGCCAGCGCCCCCCTCCCCCTTGGCTCCTTTATATACTGAGGCAGAGGCACCCCAGACACACACAAGTTGATCCACGTGATCTATTCCTTAGCCGTGTGTGGTGCCCCCAGCCACCATATTCCTCGATAATACTGTAGCGGAGTTTAGGCGAAGCCCTGCTGCTGTAGTGCATCAAGATCATCACCACGCCGTCGTGCTGACGGAACTCTTCCCCGACACTTTGCTGGATCGGAGTCCGGGGATCGTCATCGAGCTGAACATGTGCTCGAACTCGGAGGTGCCGTAGTTTCGGCGCTTGATCGGTTGGATCGTGAAGACGTACGACTACTTCCTCTACGTCGTATCAGCGCTTCCGCAGTCGGTCTGCGTTGGGTACGTAGACAACACTCTCCCCTCTCGTTGCTATGCATCACATGATCTTGCGTGTGCGTAGGAAATTTTTTGAAATTACTACGAAACCCAACAGTGGCATCCGAGCCTAGGTTATTTATGTTGATGTTATATGCACGAGTAGAACACAAGTGAGTTGTGGGCGATATAAGTCATACTTCCTACCAGCATGTCATACTTTGGTTCGGCGGCATTGTTGGACGAGACGACCCGGACCAACATTACGCGTACGCTTACGCGAGACCGGTTCTCCCGACGTGCTTTGCACATAGGTGGCTTGCGGGCGACTGTCTCTCCAACTTTAGTTGAACCAAGTATGGCTACGCCCGGTCCTTGTGAAGGTTAAAACGGAGTCTATTTGATAAACTATCGTTGTGGTTTTGATGCGTAGGTGAGATTGGTTCTTGCTTAAGCCCGTAGCAGCCACGTAAAATTTGCAACAACAAAGTAGAGAACGTCTAACTTGTTTTTGCAGGGCATGTTGTGATGTGATATGGTCAAGGCATGATGCTAAATTTTATTGTATGAGATGATCATGTTTTGTAACCGAGTTATCGGCAACTGGCAGGAGCCATATGGTTGTCGCTTTATTGTATGCAATGCAATCGCGATGTAATGCTTTACTTTATTACTAAACGGTAGTGATATTCGTGGAAGCATAAGATCATGTGGCCCGATCCAATAACAATTTTCTTGAATTATCTATAAAATATGAGTAGATGCAAAAAAGTCATCCAGCTGTTTAAGAGAAGTATGTTGTTTTCTTAGAATATGTACCAAAAATGGTAGCGTCTAAGCTCTTTTTAGGTAGATACTCATAAATCAACAACTTTTCATCTTCCTCCCCACAACATACAAGAAGTTGAACCAAGTTTCGGTGCTGCAATTTTGCAATTAATATAACATGATTCTTGAATTCCTTTGTTCCTTGTTGATAATCCTTACTTAGCCTCTTGATAGCAACTTCTTGACCAGCTAACGTCCCCTAGAGAATTAAATGTCATAATCTTCATTTATGTTTTTCACACGAACCACTCAGTTTTTTTTTGACAAGTGAATTGTCCGGCGAAAGTTAATTTTTTTCTTTGGAGAACCTTACATGGAAGGCTGCCATGCAATGTGGTTCTTGCTAATAGACATATTCCAGTCCGGCCGACGTACACCCTCGTAGTGGCTCTTGCTGCCCGCACCCTTTCGAGAACATGCCGCTGTACCACTCCTGGCTACTTGGCTCGAAGCCATCGCGACACTTGCAACTCGGGTGGTGAAACCCTAGCCGCCACCCGAGACCCCTCCTCCTCGTCTCTCCCTCGCCACCGCCGGAGGATGCAAGGCGGGCAAAGCCCTCTCCAGCGGACGGCGGCGGCGGGGCTGGCCCTTCCAGCACTTGTCGCCGGGCGGTAGAAGATGTGGGGGTGGCTGCGCGAACTTGGCGTGGGCGGGCGGTGGATTTGGCATAGGTTGGCGGCGGCCGCAGTCAGCGCGGATCCCCGGCAGTGGTGGGCGTGAGGTCGTGGAGTGGAGAGCGGGCGGCGACAGGGCATCATCCTGGGGTCCGAGCGGGCTGGATCTGGGCCCGGTGGGCCTGTGGTGGTGGCGGCGGGGATGTACTGCTCACGTACGGCTCTGGTGGTGGAGGCAGGCGGCGGCGAGTGGTGATCTTCCCTTCAGCGAGTTCTGCGAGTTGCCTGCGTTCCCTTGTAGCGAGTGCGGCATGGGTTCGTGCTGTCCACCCAGATTTGCGCGGCTGTGCGAACCGGTCTGCTACGGCTTTCCCTTGGTGGCGTCGGCTGCATTGGGAGCTGATGGGGTGGGTTGCATAGATCCGGATGAAAATCTTGCAAAGACCTTGTCGATGCCGGCGGCAACGGCGCCTGTGGATGTCGCTTCCCTCCTTGGCGGTGCCGTCGAGGATCCTGTTGCAACCCACAGCACTTTGATCCAGACTCCGGGTGAAAACCTTAGATCGGGCGTTGCCAGATCGGATGACGGTGTTGGTTTTCCATCCCTTTCTCCTTGGAGACGTCATTTGTGGAGTTCTTGTGGAGGGGTGTCACTATGGGGCTGGCTGTAGGGGGAGGTTTGGGTTCGTGGGTGGCCAGCTGGGGCATGTGTTCTGTAGGTGGTGGTGGTGGAAGTGCTGTGTTGATTCAGGGCATGCTAAGTTCTGGTTCCCTCTCTAGCTCTGGTTGGCCTCCTCTCAGGGATGTTCGTGGCGGCGGTGAGGTCTCGGTGTTTGTCGTCCTTCAAAGATGTTACAGGCTCTTGTTGCTTTGTTTGGTGCCCAGGTTTGCTCATTTGGTGAAGGTGGTCGATGTGACACCAAGAGGAGGTGCAGTGCTCGTCTCGGTGGAACATTTCCCTTCGGTGGCATCAGCGACTTCCGTTCTCGCGATGTCACCTCGGTGATGGGATGCCCTTCGACGGTGTTGTGACTCTCCTAGGTCTTCAAGTTCAAGAGTGATCGCTGGGCAGCCCGGGGACTTTTTCCCCTCCATCGTCTCGACGTCGAGTATCCGTTCGATTGATCCAACAAGACTCCTCCCTTCTCTTCTCGGTTTGTTCCAGTTCTGTTGGAGGCCAGGTTCAAGGCTTGTACTGCTAGGCATAGTTCGTTTCGGTTCTCTCTCTCCGTTCCCTTGTACCTTCTTGTGGGTGTCGTGTGCTACATCTTGTAGTCGTTGCGTTGTATCTTGTTCTGGTTTATGAAAATGAAAATGGTTCAGGCCGGCTTTTGCCCATCGTAGCAGCTTCAAAAAAAAAACCTATTCGGGCCGCAATAGCCTTAGAGGGTGCATTCGGAGGATTGCGACTTCGAGAGAACTGCCCATAATGATGACCTGGCGCTACAGCTTTGGAGTTGGATCTCGCCAAAGTAGGTCAAGACGTACCTGGTGTGTGGGGTGTTGGGAGTAAACCACGCCTCCAGGCGATGACTGGCGTGCGCGCGCGGGTAAGCGCTCCAGATCCGGCTCGTAAGGCAGCGGCCGTTGGCGAGAGTGGAGGGCTGGTGCGTTGGTTCGTTAGCTAGCCCGCATGGCCGGGTCTCCTGTGTACGCGCATGCACCGTAGTTAGCAGGTTAGTTGGTTAGTGCATGCATGCATCATGGATATGGACGCCGTGCATGTAGCTGGCTTAGTGAGTTTGTTAGCTACACTAGTGCGTGCGGGCGTGGAGTTAGTGGCCGGTGTGGTGGCCGGATGATGTGTGTGCAGCCGGGTATAAAAGGCCTCCTGATGTATTAATCGAGGGGAGCCGGTGTTGTAGCGATGTAGCCAGTGTAAAGAGGAAAAGATTTGGGCGTTCGTGCGCCGGCCGGAAAATCTCTCGTGTCCATCTTCTTCCTCCGTTTTTGAGTGAGAGGAGAGGTAGCCAGGCCCTAGCGGCAACAACATGGGGCTCCGTCAGAGAGGCTGTAGGCCGGACAAGTTTTTTGGGACGGAGGGAGTAGATAATAACTTCTATGCTGGCATTCTCCGTGAAGTAGTTGCAATTCACTAGGCACCCCTTCCATGGGGCACTTTGGGACACCGTTGGTGCCACATCCTAGAGGGAATAATTGCACGAATGTAGTCGGGCCGACACGCCGTAGGAGAAGTGTGCCGGCGAGGGGTCGCAGGGCCCCTTAGGACACCAGCCACTCCCTGGTGCCCGTCTCGAACCTGATCCGAATCTTCATGCCAGGCAGAGTGGCTTGCCGAGGACAAGCAGGTCATCAGACACGTTCACCGGAAGGAAGACCAGAGGATGAACACCGCCATGCCTCTGCAGCAGGGGAGAGCAGGCCTATCCATCGGCCGATCAGGACAAAATTATAGTAGTAACTACTCTCTCCGCAAAGAAATATAAGAGCGTTTAGAAAGTAGTAACAAGCAAAGCCTATTGGTGCTGCTAATTGTGAGCACTTCCATTGCCAAACCTTGGTCTACAAGCAAAAACATGCTTTTTGACGAACGACTCGTTGCAGAATCCACACATATATTTGATCTCGTAACCAGATGATTAACTAATGTAGTTTCTGGAATCCTGGTAGATTTTTTTGTCTTTTATTAAACGGAAATCCTGGTACATTGCATTGGCTTGGTTCCGAGTACTTGAGAGTTGTGTGGGTTGAAATGGCAGCTGTCAAGTAGCAGTCGGAATGACTGGATAGACTCAGTAAGTAAAAGCATTAAGCTACACCGGTGAAGCCGTGATTTGCCCGTCAACTCACGGCGACTTCCCGGGTCACAGGCCACCATTCTTGCACCCGCCCCCACGTCCTGCGAGGGAAGGATAATTCATCTGGAGACGTTTTGCAGCTTCGGGGAGGCCACCGGAGTCACGAGAAGCAAACCTTCAGCCCCATAATGTGTTGCCTGTGTGGAAAATAAATGGTTTGCTTGGCCTGTCTTTTAAGTGCTTGTATATTGTATATTGATCTTCCCCAATATCTACGATTGATATTTCTGCTCTGGACACAATGGTTTCTCGTTCCGGCATGCGCTTGGTTAGATCAGAGATGCTTGTGATGTGATTTGTACATCTTCGAGCTGTATCGGGTGATTTTACAAAACAATTACACAATCTTAGTTGAAGTCTAGATTTCTACCTCTGTTCGTAAAAAGATGACTCTTAGCAAGCATTTTACTACTAATAAATACTAAAATATTGATTGATAATGACAGCACCATCTGATTTTCAGGGAAAACATTCTTTTGATCCAAATTTGTAATTTTATACTAAAATATATGACTACAACGATAATTGTCAAAGGTATAGGTTAGAGGACGTACCACTGTCGTCTAAAATATCATTTATTTATGAACAGAGGAAATATACGTGGTGAAGCAAAAAAGTGGACATATATCCTTGATTTCGGTTACTCAATGACGCTTCCAATCTCTATACAGAATCGTTGAGTGACTGTGCTTGTACCCCAGCCCACCATTCTGGCGGGAGTTGGTGAATTACCTTTCGGTGGGAGACAGTGTCCCATGGACACCAAGTGGTGCGAGATTACTTTGTAAATCTACATTGTTTGGTTTCTCTGTGAAAATCATTCTACCCAAATTTGCATTATCATTTTGTTATGGTTCCTGAAACTGGCTGCGACTCCCTACATGAACATATAGTTTGAACTAGAATGTGTAACCTCGCTAGGAGGCTTCCCTTTTGAGTTTTGAAAGAAGGTGTACGGAATTACTTGCTAAATATGACAGTGGGCATCGTTTGATGCAGAGGGGTAAACCCTCCTTTTCAAGAAAAAGCAAACATTGCTTTCTCGAATGCAGCATCCACTCATGTTCGATCATGCAAGCAGATGATTGAATGGTTCAAAGAATTCTGCACTTCCGGTTGATTGGCTTGGAGTAGTTGAGACTATGTGTTGAATGGAAATTGATATCAAAGCCGTCCACGTCGATCGGAGTTGGAATGCCATAGTCACTGCTGACTAGGCAGGCTATTTACTCAAACATTAAACTAGTCAAACCTAGAAACAAAAGTACGAGCTAGCAAACGATAGTGTATATGTCATCATGTGTTGATTCTGAATTTATCTTCCTCGGCTTATTGTCACAGCTTACCAAGCTTTTTTCTTTAACTGACAGTAAGACTCTACTGCACTTTTTAATAGCTTTTGGGTTTGAACTACCAAAGAGTCATTTTTTCGAAAAGGGGAAAACCTGCCGGCCTCTGCATCATGTGATGCACATAACCAAAATTACAAACAGACATAGCTTACCATACTATAAATCACCTTGTGGATTCAGTTACTCATCATGGTTATCCGTTGAAAATCCACCGCGTATTGTTGCCCATTCTCGTGACTTGCAGTTGGTCAGTTTAGACACCAAAGCTTCTTAAGGGCATGTACTACACGCCAGCATGAATAGCTGCCCCATATATCCACGTGGGAGGAAAGAATAGTGTGGATGAGAGATGGTTGCCTTTAGGCCAAGATGGGATCTTGCAAAGGAGAGTGCTCTAAGAAAGCATGCTGTTTGCAACATTGATAGTCCGGCGGGAGGGCTCTGTTTTAAGGTAAAGCATGCTCCTCACAACATTGATGATCCGGCGGGAGGGATCCATTTCAGTTTTCTTAGGCCTTGTGTCTTGCTCTGGAAGGTGAGATGGCGGCGGTTTCCTGAAGATGGAAATGTGTCTTCGGCATATCTCGCAGGATTTAGTTGGTGGTTGTTTTTGGTGGATCTGCTCTGATCCGGTCTTAGTTTGTCTATGTTCCTGTGTCTTTAGGTTGGATCCTTCTGATCTACCGTTCTCTTCATCGGTGGCGGTTGTTGTTCTGGTGCATTAGTCCTATAGGACCTTAGCACGACGACTTCCTGACTGTCTAGTACAATAAGTTTTGTCTGGCTCCGGCGGGGATGGGGCGATGATGGCGGCCGCCGGGGAGGGAAGGTGGAGAAGGCAGACTTGCTTCGTAACGTAGCGCACTTAGATTTTACTTGATGAGGTGCACTACCAGAAAAACTGGGGTTGCCGATGGCCTCGTCTATGCCGACGGCCCCCGTCGGCATCTATGGACCTATGCTGACGGCGGCATAGACGAGGCCGTCGGTACCGCCTGAGCTACGCCTACGGGGCCCGTCGGCATAGGACAGGCTGTCGGCATAGCCCGGGCCCACCTGCCCGGTCAGCGCTGACCATTTGACGGTGTTGATCCTACGCCGACGGGCGGTAACGGCGGCCGTCGGCATATCTGTGGCAGAGGTATGCCTACGGCATAGCCGTCGGCATAGGCCCCTCTGCCACGTCAACGATCCATGTGCCACGCCACGTCATCGATCCGTGTGTGCACAGATATGCCGACGGCCTTGCCGACGGCATATGTTTACTTTACTTAATTTTTTATTTTTACTTTGGTTATCTGTGGCAGAGGTATGCCTACGGCGCAGCCGTCGGCATAGGCCCCTTCGCCACGTCATCGATCCGTGTGCCACGCCACGTCATCGATCCGTGGGACAACCTCCGTCATCGATCCGTATATTTTACTTTATTTTTTTATTTTTACTTTGTTTTGTTATTTTTACTTTATTTTAGTTTTTGCTTTTGCATAAGGTAATTATGCCTTATCTAAAAAAACATACCCGATGGTATATCGATTGCCCCCCGTTATGAACGTCGCTATCGCCGTGTCAAGGAGGGGGGAAACGGTCGACACGGAAGGAATTCTGGTTGGTGGGGGGATTCGGGGTGTAGCTATGTCACCGAAACATCGCACGGGTCCCGATGCATATGTGAAAGTGTTCATGCATGCGTAGACGCCCGTCTTGGGGCTCCGGGGTGTGCCCCCCTCACGGACGGTGCTGCCGCCGGCACCTGGAGGGGGGAAACGGACGCGTGGGGTCTACACGGGGGGGATCTTGCTGTGGGTCTGGCCCGGATGTTGCTCCAAAGTGTTCCGATGGGCTGACCTAACACAACCGGATGGGGAGCTCCACTGGTCAAAGCCCGTCCGTGCAAAGTCAAAGGGCTAGATCCCGTGGTCAAACGGTACAGGGTTAGGCGGGACGGGGGCACTGGGGGTAGCAATGCCACCGGAGCGTCGCACGGGGCCCTCATACATGCGCGGTCGTGTGGTGGCATGTCCGAAGAGGCGGGACGCGTCTCCGGTGCGTGACCCCCCCTCACGGACGGCGATGACACGGTCGTAGACATTCTGCGGTAACGATGCGGCGTCAATATTACTAAATACTCGGAGCGCGATAAAATCAAGAGTTTTTTTGCACGACGTGGGCACATGTGCTATAGGAACGATGGTATTTTTTCATAATTTTTGGTGATGGAGAAGTATCCGAAAAATTCCCTCTACGCGGATTGCCCTTCGCGCGTCTACGGCTGTGGCCGGCGGCCTCCGGGGGCTAGCATGCCGCCAAATCTTGCGTAGGCGGCCTCTCACAAGTCTAGAAGTGTTGTGGCGGTTGCAAACGCCCGACACGCGTGTCTGGGGTGTGCCCCCCTCACGGACGGCGCCGCCGCCGGCACATGGAGGGGCGAAACGGACGCGTGGGGTCTACACGGAGGGGATCTTGCTGTGGGTCTGGCCCGGATGTTGCTCCAAAGTGTTCCTATGGGCTGACCTAACACAACCGGGTGGGGAGGTCCACTGGTCAAAGCCCGTCCGTGCAAAGTCAAAGGGCTAGATCCCGTGGTCAAACGCTACAGGGTTAGGCGGGACGGGGGCACTGGGGGTAGCAATGCCACCGGAGCGTCGCACCGGGCCTTCATACATGCGCGGTGGTGTGGTGGAATGCCCGAAGAGGCGGGACGCATCTCCGGTGCGCGGCCTCCCCTCACGGACGGTGATGACACGGTAGTAGACGTTCTAAAGTAACGATGCGGCGTCAATATTACTAAATACTCGGAGCGCCATAAAATCAAGAGTTTTTTTGCACGACATGGGCACATGTGCTATAGGAACGATGGTATTTTTTCATAATTTTTGGTGATGGAGAAGTATCCGAAAAATTCCCTCTACGCGGATTGCCCTTCGCGCGTCTACGGTTGTGGCCAGCGGCCTCCGGGGGCTAGCATGCCGCCAAATCTTGCGTACGCGGCCTCTCACAAGTCTGGAAGTGTTGTGGCGGTTGCAAACGCCCGGCACGCGTGTTCGCGGTGTGCCCCCCTCACGGACGGCGCTGCCGCCGGCACCTGGAGGGGGGAAACGGACGCGTGGGGTCTACACGGAGGGGATCTTGCTGTGGGTCTGGACCGGATGTTGCTCCAAACTGTTCCTATGGGCTGACCTAACACAACCGGGTGGGGAGGTCCACTGGTCAAAGCCCGTCCGTTCAAAGTCAAAGGGCTAGATCCCGTGGTCAAACGCTACAGGGTTAGGCGGGACGGGGGCACTTGGGGGTAGCAATGCCACCGGAGCGTCGCACCGGGCCCTCATACATGCGCGGTGGTGTGGTGGCTTGTCCGAAGAGGCGGGACGCGTCTCCGGTGCGTGCCCCCCCCCCTTCACGGACGGCGATGACACGGTAGTAGACGTTCTGCGGTAACGATGCGGCGTCAATATTACTAAATACTCGAAGCGCGATAAAATCAAGAGCTTTTTTCCACGACATGGGCACATGTGCTATAGGAACGATGGTATTTTTTCATAATTTTTGGTGATGGAGAAGTATCCGAAAAAATCCCTCTACGCGGATTGCCCTTCGCGCATCTACGGCTGTGGCCGGCGGCCTCCGGGGGCTAGCGTGTCGCCAAATCTTGCGTAGGCGGCCTCTCACAAGTCTGGAAATGTTGTGGCGGTTGCGAACGCCCGGCACACGTGTCCGGGATGTGCCCCTCCTCACGGACGTCGCTGCCGCCGGCACCTAGAGGGGGGAAACGGACGCGTGGGGTCTACACGGAGGGGATCTTGCTGTGGGTCTGGCCCGGATGTTGCTCCAAAGTGTTCCTATGGGCTAACCTAACACAACCGGGTTGGGAGGTCCACTGGTCAAAGCCCTTCCGTGCAAAGTCAAAGGGCTAGATCCCGTGGTCAAATGCTACAGGGTTAGGCGGGAC
>NW_021282860.1:25050-31628 GCF_002162155.2 Triticum dicoccoides
GATGTTGCTCCAAAGTGTTCCTATGGGCTAACCTAACACAACCGGGTGGGGAGGTCCACTGGTCAAAGCCCTTCCGTGCAAAGTCAAAGGGCTAGATCCCGTGGTCAAATGCTACAGGGTTAGGCGGGACGGGGGCACTGGGGGGGGGGGGTAGCAATGCCACCGGAGCGTCACACCGGGCCCTCCTACATGCGCGGTGGTGTGGTGGCATGTCCGAAGAGGCGGGACGCGTCTCCGGTGCGTGGCCCCCCCTCACGGACGACGATGACACGGTAGTAGACGTTCTGCGGTAACGATGCGGCGTCAATATTACTAAATACTCGGAGGCGATAAAATCATTAGTTTTTTTGCACGACATGGGCACATGTGCTATAGGAACGATGGTATTTTTTCATAATTTTTGGTGATGGAGAAGTATCCGAAAACTTCCCTCTACGCGGATTGCCCATCGCGCGTCTACTGCTGTGGCCGGCGGCCTCCGGGGGCTAGCATGCCGCCAAATCTTGCGTAGGCGGCCTCTCACAAGTCTGGAAGTGTTGTGGCGGTTGCAAACGCCCGGCACGCGTGTCCGGGTTGTGCCCCCCCTCACGGACGGCGCCGCCACCGGCACATGGAGGGGCGAAACGGACGCGTGGGGTCTACACGGAGGGGATTTTGCTGTGGGACTGGCCCGGATGTTCCTCCAAAGTGTTCCTATGGGCTGACCTAACACAACCAGGTGGGGAGGTCCACTGGTCAAAGCCCGTCCGTGCAAAGTCAAAGGGCTAGATCCCGTGGTCAAACGCTACAGGGTTAGGCGGGACGGGGGCACTGGGGGGGGGGTAGCAATGCCACCGGAGCGTCGCATCAGGCCCTCATACATGCAGGGTGGTGTGGTGGCATGTTCGAAGAGGCGGGACGCGTCTCCGGTGTGTGCCCCCCCCTCACGGACGGCGATGACACGGTAGTAGACGTTCTGCGGTAACGATGCGGCGTCAATATTACTAAATACTCGGAGCACGATAAAATCAAGAGTTTTTTTGCACGACATGGGCACATGTGCTATAGGAACGATGGTATTTATTTCATAATTTTTGGTGATGGAGAAGTATCCGAAAAATTCCCTCTACGCGGATTGCCCTTCGCGCGTCTACGTCTGTGGCCGGCGGCCTCCGGGGGCTAGCATGCCGCCAAATCTTGCGTAGGCGGCCTCTCACAAGTCTGGAAGTGTTGTGGCGGTTGCAAACGCCCGACACGCGTGTCTGGGGTGTGCCCCCCTCACGGACGGCCCTGTCGCCGGCACCTGGAGGGGGGAAATGGACGCGTTGGGTCTACACGGAGGGGATCTTGCTGTGGGTCTGGCCCGGATGTTGCTCCAAAGTGTTCCTATGGGCTGACCTAACACAACCGGGTGGGGAGGTCCACTGGTCAAAGCCCGTCCGTGCAAAGTCAAAGGGCTAGATCCCGTGGTCAAACGCTACAGGGTTAGGCGGGACGTAGGCACTGGGAGGGTAGCAATGCCACCGGAGCGTCGCACCGGGCCCTCATACATGCGCGGTGGTGTGGTGGCTTGTCCGAAGAGGCGGGACGCGTCTCCGGTGTGTAGCCTCCCCTTCACGGACGACGATGACACGGTAGTAGACGTTCTGCGGTAACGATGCGGCGTCAATATTACTAAATACTCGGAGCGTGATAAAATCAAGAGTTTTTTTGCACGACATGGGCACATGTGCTATAGGAACGATGGTATTTTTTCATAATTTTTGGTGATGGAGAAGTATCCGAAAAATTCCGTCTACGCGGATTGCCCTTCGCGCGTCTACGGCTGTGGCCGGCGGCCTCCGGGGGCTAGCATGCCGCCAAATCTTGTGTAGGCGGCCTCTCACAAGTCTGGAAGTGTTGTGGCAGTTGCAAACGCCCGGCACACGTGTCCGGGATGTGCCCCCCCTCACGGACGGCGCTGCCGCCGGCACCTAGAGGGGGGAAACGGACGCGTGGGGTCTACACGGAGGGGATCTTGCTTTGGGTCTGGCCTGGATGTTGCTCCAAAGTGTTCCTATGGGCTGACCTAACACAACCGTGTGGGGAGGTCCACTTGTCAAAGCCCTTCCGTGCAAAGTCAAAGGGCTAGATCCCGTGGTCAAACACTATAGGGTTAGGCGGGACGGGGGCACTGGGGGTGGGGGGGTAGCAATGCCACCGGAGCGTCGCACCGGGCCCTCATACATGCGCGGTGGTGTGGTGGCATGTCCGAAGAGGCGGGACGCGTCTCCGGTGCGTGGCCCTCCCTCACGGACGGCGATGACACGGTAGTA
Source organism: Triticum dicoccoides (assembly GCF_002162155.2). Taxonomy (NCBI): domain Eukaryota; kingdom Viridiplantae; phylum Streptophyta; class Magnoliopsida; order Poales; family Poaceae; genus Triticum; species Triticum dicoccoides. The sequence goes on from NW_021282860.1 coordinate 27,345, forward strand.
GACGTTCTGCGGTAACGATGCGGCGTCAATATTACTAAATACTCGGAGCGCGATAAAATCAAGAGTTTTTTTCCACGACACGGGCACATGTGCTATAGGAACGATGGTATTTTTTCATAATTTTTGGTGATGGAGAAGTATCCGAAAAATTCCCTCTCCGCGGATTGCCCTTCACGCGTCTACTGCTGTGGCCGGTGGCCTCCGGGGGCTAGCATGCCGCCAAATCTTGCGTAGGCGGCCTCTCACAAGTCTGGAAGTGTTGTGGCGGTTGCAAACGCCCGGCACGCGTGTCCGGGTTGTGCCCCCCCCTCACGGACGGTGCCGCCACCGGCACATGGAGGGGGAAACGGACGCGTGGGGTCTACACGGAGGGGATCTTGCTGCGAGTCTGGCCCGGATGTTCCTCCAAAGTGTTCCTATGGTCTGACCTAACACAACCAGGTGGGCAGGTCCACTGGTCAAAGCCCGTCCGTGCAAAGTCAAAGGGCTAGATCCCGTGGTCAAACGCTACAAGGTTAGGCGGGACGGGGGCACTGGGGAGGGTAGCAATGCCACCGGAGTGTCGCACCGGGCCCTCATACATGCATGGTGGTGTGGTGGCATGTTCGAAGAGGCGGGACGCGTCTCCGGTGTGTGGCCCCCCCTCACGGACGGCGATGACATGATAGTAGACGTTCTGCGGTAACGATGCGGCGTCAATATTACTAAATACTCGGAGCACGATAAAATCAAGAGTTTTTTTGCACGACATGGGCACATGTGCTATAGGAACGATGGTATTTTTTTCATAATTTTTGGTGATGGAGAAGTATCCGAAAAATTCCCTCTACGCGGATTGCCCTTCGCGCGTCTACGGCTGTGGCCGGCGGCCTCCGGGGGCTAGCATGCCACCAAATCTTGCGTAGGCGGCGTCTCACAAGTCTGGAAGTGTTGTGGCGATTGCAAACGCCCGGCACGCGTGTCCGGGGTGTGCCCCCCCTCACGGACGGCGCTGCCGCTGGCACCTGGACGGGGGAAACGGACGCGTGGGGTCTACACGGAGGGGATCTTGCTGTGGGTCTGGCCCGGATGTTGCTCCAAAGTGTTCCTATGGGCTGACCTAACACAATCGGGTGGGAAGGTCCACTGGTCAAAGCCCGTCCATGCAAAGTCAAAGGGCTAGATCCCGTGGTCAAACGCTACAGGGTTAGGCAGGACGGGGGCACTGGGGGGTAGCAATGCCACCGGAGTGTCGCACCGGGCCCTCATACATGCGGGGTGGTGTGGAGGCATGTCCGAAGAGGCGGGACGCGTCTCCGGTGCGTGGCCCCCCCTCACGGACGGATGACACGGTAGTAGACGTTCTGCCGTAACGATGCGGCGTCAATATTACTAAATACTCGGAGCGCGATAAAATCATGAGTTTTTTTGCACGATGTGGGAACATGTGCTATAGGAACGATGGTATTTTTTCATAATTTTTGGTGATGGAGAAGTATCCGAAAAATTCCCTCTACGCAGATTGCCCTTCGTGCGTCTACGGCTGTGGCCGGCGGCCTCCGGGGGCTAGCATGCCGCCAAATCTTGCGTAGGCGGCCGCTCACAAGTCTGGAAGTGTTGTGGCGGTTGCAAACGCCCGGCACACGTGTCCGGGGTGTGCCCCCCCTCATGGACGGCGCTGCCGCCGGCATCTGGAGGGGGGAAACGGACGCGTGGGGTCTACACGGCGGGGATCTTGCTGTGGGTCTGGCCCGGATGTTGCTCCAAAGTGTTCCTATGGGCTGACCTAACACAACCGGGTGGGGAGGTCCACTGGTCAAAGCCCGTCCGTGCAAAGTCAAAGGGCTAGATCCCGTGGTCAAACGCTACAGGGTTAGGCGGGACGGGGGCACTGGGGGTAGCAATCCCACCGGAGCGTCGCATCGGGCCCTCATACATGCGCGGTGGTGTGGTGGCATTTCCGAAGAGGCGGGACGCGTCTCCGGTGCGTGTCCCCCCCTCACGGATGGCGATGACACGGTAGTAGACGTTCTGCGGTAACAATGCGGCGTCAATATTACTAAATACTTGGAGCGCGATAAAATCATGAGTCTTTTTGCACGACGTGGGCACATGTGCTATAGGAACAATGGTATTTTTTCATAATTTTTGGTGATGGAGAAGTATCCGAAAAATTCCCTCTGCGCGGATTGCCCTTCGCGCGTCTACGGCTGTGGCCGGCGGCCTCCGGGGGCTAGCATGCCGCCAAATCTTGCGTAGGCGGCCTCTCACAAGTATGGAAGTGTTGTGGCGGTTGCAAACGCCCGGCACGCGCGTCCGGGGTGTGCCCCCCCTCATGGAAGGCGCGGCCGCCGGCACCTGGAGGGGGGAAACGGACGCGTGGGGTCTACACGGAGGGGATCTTGCTGTGGGTCTGGCCCTGATGTTGCTCCAAAGTGTTCCTATGGGCTGACCTAACACAACCGGGTGGGGTGGTCCACTGGTCAAAGCCCGTCCGTGCAAAGTGAAAGGGCTAGATCCCGTGGTCAAACGCTACAGGGTTAGGCGGGACGGGGGCACTGGGGGGTAGCAATGCAACCGGAGCGTCGCACCGGGCCCTCATACATGCGCGGTGGTGTGGTGGCATGTTTGAAGAGGTGGGACGCGTCTCCGGTGCGTGCCCCCCCCCCTCACGGACGGCGATGACACGGTAGTAGACGTTCTGCGGTAACAATGCGGCGTCAATATTACTAAATACTCGGAGCGCGATAAAATCAAGAGTTTTTTTGCACAACGTGGGCACATGTGCTATAGGAACGATGGCATTTTTTCATAATTTTTTGTGATGGAGAAGTATCCGAAAATTTCCCTCTACGCGGATTGCCCTTCGCGCGTCTACGGCTGTGGCCGGCGGCCTCCGGGGGCTAGCATGCCCTCAAATCTTGCGTAGGCGGCCTCTCACAAGTCTGGAAGTGTTGTGGCGGTTGCAAACGCCCCGCACGCGTGTACGGGGTGTGCCCCCCTCATGGACGGCGCCGCCGCCGACACTTGGAGGGGAGAAACAGACACGTGGGGTCTACACGGAGGGGATCTTGCTGTGGGTCTGGCCCGGATGTTGCTCCAAAGTGTTCCTATGGGCTGACCTAACACAACCGGCTAGGGAGGTCCACTGGTCAAAGCCCGTCCGTGCAAAGTCAAAGGGCTATATCCCGTGGTGAAACGCTACAGGGTTAGGCGGGACGGGGGCACTGGGGGTAGCAGTGCCACCGGAGCATCGCACCGGGCCCTCATACATGCGTGGTGGTGTGGTGGCATGTCCGAAGAGGCGGGACGCGTCTCCCGTGCGTGGCCCCCCCCCTCACGGACGGTGATGACACGGTAGTAGACGTTCTGCGGTAACGATGCGGCGTCAATATTACTAAATACTCGGAGCGCGATAAAATCAAGAGTTTTTTTGCACGACGTGGGCACATGATCTATAGGAACGATGATATTTTTTCATAAATTTTGGTGATGGAGAAGTATCCGAAAAATTCCCTCTACGCGGATTGCCCTTCGCGCGTCTACGGCTCTGGCCGGTGGCCTCCGGGGGGTAGCATGCCGCCAAATCTTGCGTAGGCGGGCTCTCACAAGTCTGGAAGTGTTGTGGCGGTTGCAAACGCCCGGCACGCGTGTCCGGGATGTGCCCCCCCTCACGGACGGCGCTGCCGCTGGCACCTGGAGGAGGGAAACGGACGCATGGGGTCTACACGGAGGGGATCTTGCTGTGGGTCTGGCCCGGATGTTGCTCCAAAGTGTTCCTATGGGCTGACCTAACACAACTGGGTGGGGAGGTCCACTGGTCAAAGCCCGTCCGTGCAAAGTCAAAGGGCTAGATCCCGTGGTCAAACGCTACAGGGTTAGGCGGGACGGGGGCACTGGGGGTAGCAATGCCACCGGAGCGTCGCACCGGGCCCTCATACATGGGCGATGGTGTGGTGGCATGTCCGAAGAGGCGGGACGCGTCTCCGGTGCGTGGCCCCCCTCACGGACGGCGATGACACGGTAGTAGACGTTCTGCGATAACGATGCGGCGTCAATATTACTAAATACTCGGAGCGCGATAAAATCAAGAGTTTTTTTGCAAGACATGGGCACATGTGCTATAGGAACGATGGTACTTTTTCATAATTTTTGGTGATGGAGAAGTATCCAAAAAATTCCCTCTACGCGGATTGCCCTTCGCGCGTCTACGGCTGTGGCCGGCGTCCTCCGGGGGCTAGCATGCCGCCAAATCTTGCGTAGGCCGCCTCTCACAAGTCTGGAAGTGTTGTGGCGGTTGCAAAC
>NW_021282861.1:0-2019 GCF_002162155.2 Triticum dicoccoides
CGCCGCTCGCCATAACCACGGCCACCGGGCCTCCCTCGCTCCCCCGACTAGCCCAGAGGCTCCGCCTCGACCCCCTCTTCCCTCTCCACCGACCCACGGCCCTCCGGAAGCCCTGCAACGCCGCCACCATCGCCGTTCCGTCGCCGGCCACCGAAGCTCACCGCTGGCGATTCGCCGCCTCCGACGCCTCCCCGAGCTCCCCGAGGCCACCGTCGCAACCCCTGTGAGCTCCGCCACCGTTTCCCCCTCTTTCCCTCTTCGTTTGGTTGCCGTAGTCGTCGCCCCCTTGATGACCGAAACCCGCCGCCTCTGGGATCGCCGCCGACGTGCCTCCGGCCACCTAGTGGCCCGGCTGTCGTGCTCAGCTTCCTCCCCGCGCTGCCTGGAACACGTAGGTGCCCCGCACGAGCCTCCCCGGCCACCGTAGCGTCAACCCCAAGCTCGCCCGAGCTCCGGCGACCGCCACGGTCGACGCCGGTGACGACTCCGGCCATCTTAGGCCCAGCCGCTGCCACTACTCGACGCGGACGAGCGCCCGCGTCACGTAGACGCTCTCCGCCGGCCATTTGGTCGCCGGAGGAGGTAACCCGCACCCCTCCGCCGTCTCTGGCTCCGCCGGCGACGAGCCGCGGGTCTACTCTGGCGAGTTGACCCGGGTTTGACCCCCTGCTGACACTGACAGTGGGCCCCGTGGCCATTAACCTGATTAGTTAGAGTTAATTAACTCTGTTAGTCACCTAAGTCATTGACCAGTGGGCCCCACTGGTCAGGTTTGACCGGACCAGCCCAGTTGACCCTGCTGACGTCACTGTGACGTGGTGCTGACGCCATAATTCATTTCTGGATTTATATTACTCAGGAAATTCCAGAAAATAGCTAAAACTTCAATAAATCATAGAAAATTAACCGTAACTCCAAATTAAATAAATTATATATGAAAATTTATCAGAAAAATTCAAGGAATCCATCTGTACCATTTTCATGCATGTTAGAACAACTTATAGGTGCTGTTTAGCACAAATCAATTAAATGGCATTTGAATAATCACATATGGAGTTTGAATTTGAATCTTGTATTCAAACCAACTTCATTTAACTTGTTGCTAGATGCATTAGCCCAAAACACATTCGTTTTGCCATGTCATGATCATGCATCATATTGTGCATTGCATTGATTGTGTTCCCTTCTGTGTTGCCGGTATTTGTCCCCTCTCGATAGACGTGATACCGATGAGGTGATCGTTGACACCGATGAAGAGCTATATTATCTTCAGAAGTGCCAGGCAAGCAAAACCCCCTTGTTCATTCCGATACAATCCCACTCTCTCGCTCCTGCTCTCTTTTACTGCATTAGGACAACAACGACATATTTGTTACTTGCTGCGGTAGCTGAACCCCTTTATCCTTTGCATGACCTGTCATTGCCACAGTAAATAGATGAAACCCACTAGCATGAGTAGGAGTTGTTTGAGCCCTGTTGTGCCTACTCATTCATGCTTGTTTGTCATGCCTGCTACTGCTTAGAGTTGAGTCAGATCTAATTCATCGGGGATGAATCAGAGGTGTGTGAACATGTCCTACTAGGTGTGAGCTAAGTGTGTGAACACGATTTGGTAAAAGGTGTCGGTGAGAGGCCATGTAGGAGTACATGGTGGGTTGTCTCATTGAAGCCGTCCTTAGGAACTGAGTTCTGTGTTTGTGATCCATGATTCAGCTACTACCATGCATTGGGCCCTGAAATATGACCCCGCTCGACTTCTTATTCACCCTAGTCCTCTGTCCAGGAGTTGCAAGTAGTTTCTGGTGTTTGTAGTATGCTGGAGGCCGTGGACAGCGCTGACCGTAGGGGTGGGCTGTGATGCGGTAGGCACGTGGCCGGGTAAACCGGGCACCCGTTTGGTGTCACGGAACCCTGTTCACATCGTTTGGGGCTGTGAGCGAAACTCCGGCCGGATCTCCTCATGGATGGAACCCGAATAGGCGATAAACCTGGACTAGAGACTTAGGTGTTTAGGTAGGT
>NW_021282862.1:0-1074 GCF_002162155.2 Triticum dicoccoides
CTGAACTAGGGCTCGGCCCCAACACCTCCCGTCGCCCTCGCCATGACGCTGCCACTCGAGTGCCTCGTCACCGTCGCGCCCCCGACGCTGGTGCCCATCTGCGTCGCCTCCTTGCCCCTTCTTCTCCGTCGCGCGACGCCCGCCTGAGGCCTCTGCCTCGCCGTCGCCGACCAACGTCCTCGTCGCCGGAAACGCATCCCCGGCCCCTCCCCGAGCCGACTTTTGCACAACTACAGGCCCCGGTGAGGCCTCGTCCGTCTTTGCTCCGTTCCCCTGTGATCCGGTCGACGTAGGTCGCTTCCCGCACCCCCCGCTCCGGCCACCTCTTGCGGTCACCGCCCCGCACGCGCCCGGCGGCCATGCTCGCGCATCGGACGCCCCCCGGTCGTGCACGCCGCTCCCTGGACGTGCCCAGGCGCGCACCCGCCGCCACCGCAGTCGACCCTCCACCGCCTCCCTTTGCCTGATCGTCGGCGCCGGCGTGCGCCACGTGCGCCCAGTGCCCTCGGGCATACGCCCGCCCGAGTGGCGCCTGCCCCCCTGCACACGGCGCCCGTTGCCCGCTACGCCCCTCGGGCGCACGCCCGCACCCGAATGCCCAAACCCACTAACCCCCTGTGCCACTGACCAGAGGGGCCCGCCCCCAGGACGATAAAAAAAAGAAAAGAAAAATAATAATAAAAATAAAATAAATAGATAATAATAATTAAAATATTAATTAATTAATTAAGTAATTAATTAAGTTAATTAATCCTGATTAGATTAATCTAATCACTAATTAAACTAATTAATCTGTTTTAGTTAATCATAGTGAATGACAGGTGGGTCCCCCTGGACCCACTGGTCAGGTTGACCAGTCAACCCTGTTGACTGCTGACATCAGCATGACATCATGCTGATGTCATTAATCCATTTTTCGAATTAAATTAAATAATTAATTAAATTTCAGAAATTAATAAAATCTTTAGAAAATCATATCTTTTAATCAGTAACTCGGATTAAAATATTTTCAACATGAAAGTTGCTCAGAACGACGAGACGATTCCGGATACGCAGTCCGTTCGTCCGCCACAC
>NW_021282863.1:0-917 GCF_002162155.2 Triticum dicoccoides
GAGACCAGGGGAGAAGGGGGAAACGACTCGGGGGCTCACCGCGGTTGCAGTGGGCGTCGAAGCGGGCTCGGAGACGCGCTGGAGACGGCGAATTCGACGGCGATGATGGTCGGAGCCCGAAGAGGGGAACAGCGACGTGGCGGCGATGCAGGGCTTCCGGAGGCCCGTGGAGCGGTGGGGAGGAAGAGGGGGTTGTGGCGGAGCTTCTGAGCTAGTCGGGGGAGCGAGGGGTGGCCGGAGACGGCTGCTATGGCGAACGGCGACGACGGTGGTGTTCGGTCGTGTGAGAGAGAGAGAGCGAGGGAGAGGAGGGAAGAGCCGAGGGCGAGTGAGAGAGAGCAGGGGGGAGGCGTGGCGTCGTCCGGGGCATCGAGCGAGGAGGGGAGGGCAGGCAAGCAGGGAGAGAGGTGGCGTGGCGCGGTGGCGCGCGCGCGCGCCGGCCACACTCCCCTCCCTCTGTCGAGGACGAAGACGACAGAGGAGGGAGGTGGGCTGGGCCGGCTGCTGGCTGGGCCGGCCAGCTGGCTGGGCTGCACAGGGAGGAGCCCAGGTAAGCTTCTCCCTTTTATTTTTTTCTGTTTTCTAATTTCTGACATTTGTTTTGATTTAAATAATATATTAAATCATTTATTTAACTTATGCCAATTTTTGCAGGGGCTAGATATATTATTTCAGAGCTCCTTTATAATGGCATAATATTTGGACATATATTAATATATATAATTAATATATTTCCAAAGCAAATATTTATGCATTAATTCCAAATGCCCAAAATAAATACCTATGAGCTCTTAAAAATATTGGTTTGATTATTATCTCTGTCCAATATTTTCAGAGAGCAACATGAGCATTTTCTTGGACCCTTTTGGAGAAATTTTTATTTGGGTCATTTTCAAAAAGATTCTGAGGGTTTCACA
>NW_021282864.1:0-3395 GCF_002162155.2 Triticum dicoccoides
AGATTACATATCACATAGAACACGACTGACCAGAATAATTCGCGCGGGGAGACACAGTTGTGAAGATAGCCCGAGGGTCGGGTTCCTACAGAGGGAAGTTCAGGTTGTGTAACTCAGAAAGTTCATGTTATGATCAGAATAATATTCTGATCCCCGTGATCATAATAGTGTGTGTGTGTGTGTACATTAATTATTTTGATGTGTATTAAGGTTGTGCTGACTTGATGCATTAATTGTTTTGATATGTACATATATTAATGTTTCTTTCTTCTTTTAGCCCTTCGGATCGAGGCAAACTTCCGTAAGGAGACGAGGACCGAAGAAAAGGTTACACCAGAATGAAAGGTTTACGATCACAGAAGTCGCAAAAGATGGCCAACCGATTGCTCCCAAGCTGACCAAGGACGCATTTGTATATCAGTGAAGAGTTGTAGTTAGGGAGAGCGTCCCGATCAGCATCCTGCAATGGAATAAGAATATGGAAGACCCACAAGTTTCTTATGTCCAGGATAGACAAAAAGATGATATTTGGACCTCGCTGATGACAAATTTCAGCCTAAGGCCACATAAGGAGCCGAATAACCCAGTTATAGAGCGAAAGGTCAAGGCATTTAATCTAAAGAAGATGGCACAACTATTCATGAACAGGAAGAAAGAGTTGAACATAAAGTTTTGTGACAAATAGAAGACTCCAGAATTTATCGGTCGATATGAGAAGATAAGAGATCACTGGCCTGCATTTGTGGCCTACAAGAAATTACAGAAGGGTAAGAAAATATCACTTACAAACAGACAGAATGCTGCAAAAAAGAAGTATCACCATCAAAAGGGTCAGGTGGCTACTACAAAGCCCGACCGTTGTGGGACAAAGCTGAGCAAGACATGCTTGCTAAAGGGGTCCAACCAGCGACATTGCACTGGCCAGATCGTTCAAAGACTTGGTTCTTCGAGGTTGGGGGAACTTTGGACCCAGAAACAGGGGAGTGTGTTTGGACGGACAAGAAACTTGCAATACCCATCCGGAAGCTTCAGAAAGCAATCAAGGCAGCGCAGGAAGGGACGTTCATTACCGACAGAGAGAAGTACGAGCTGACAGAGGCCCTCGGGAATCTTGAGCACCCTGGACGAACACGAGGCCCACCAGGCTCCGTTCCGTAGGTACATGGGATTCCTGACAACAGTGGTTATAGAAGCGCAGAGCGAAAGAGGAAAGTGGAAGCAACCGAAATGCAGAGGCTCAGTGCAAGATCAGCAAAACTAGAGGAACTTGAGACCCAGCGAGCTACCTACTAACCATCTCAGCGGCATGAAGATCCTTGCTTCGACGCTGCCCCAGAAGATACCCCACCATCTTAGCGGAGAAGCAGCGTGGCTTCCAGCCTAATTTCACGCCTCCTCGCTACCCCATGATAGTATCACGGAGGCTGAACATTGCGAGCTAATGACGAAATGCCAGAACCTGACATTTAAGGCGGCGGTCGGCTTTGTTATACCTCTTCGAGCTGAGGAAACTTTTCATTGTCGCTCGATTCCACATTGCTATGCTGTTGTGATGATGGATGAAATAATGGAGGGATTTGAGGAGCTGGAGTTTGACTTCCCTACAGGAGGGAAGATTCATCTGGAAAAGGCTTTAAGGAATACCTGTCTATGGAGAAAGGGGTACATCAAGCTTCCAAACCGGACGCCTCCTGCTTTTTCTCCTCCAGCGCATGAGGGCACTCCGCCTCCTCCTCCTTGTCGGTGTCAAAACCGGCAGATCTCGGGTAGGGGGTCCTGAACTGTGCATCTGAGGATAGAAGGTAACAAGGAGGCAGGGGACACGATGTTTACCTAGATTCGGGCCCTCTTGATGGAGGTAATACCCTACTTCCTGCTTGATTGACTATGATAACTTTAGGGGTTATAAGAGTTGATCTACCTTGAGATCGTAATGGCTAAACCCTAGATGTCTAGCCCGTATGATTGTGATTGCCTCTATGGACTAAACCCTCCGGTTTATATAAGCACTGGAGGGGACTAGGGGTGTACAAAGTCGGTTTACGAAGGAAGGAAACTATTCATCTGGAGGCCAAGCTTGCCGTCCACGCAAAGGAGAGTCCCATCCAGACACGGGAAGAGGCCTTCTGTCACTACAAGAAATATGTCAACTAGAGACCTTCTGTTAGTGACCCTGGAAAAATTGGTCATAGATCTATGACCATTTGAGACCAATTGGTCAAAAGCTGTTCGGGGGGCTCCAAACCCTAAACGATTGCGACCATTTTGGTCAAAAAGGTCATAATTTCCTTACACGACATGGTCATACAGCAAACAGTGTTGGTCCGCTGCCTTATTTCTAGTTTTTAACGACCAATATAGATGTTCCTAGCCTTCTAGATTGTGGTGGGTTGTGATGACTAGGCGCCATCTCATCAGTTTTTCCAATGTGTCATGTCCATGTGTCAATTTTTGCCCTAGGTTGTGAAGCAACCTATATTTCAGTTATTCCAAAAATTCCCAAAAAATTCTCATAAATTGTTTGGATCATATCTTCATTAAATATGTCAAAAACCTTCCTTTCCTAGTTCAAAAATAACTCAACAATATTTATTTTCCTATTCTGTTTAGAGCAGCACTTTGTGAAGGAAGTATTATTTATATATTCTTGATTTCCCAAAAAAATTGTGAAGACATTCTTCTTAGAATATGATCATCCTCAGCCAAAACTCACCCCCATTGGCCATTTGCATTTCTCGTACCACTAATCAAACACTTGGCTGCTAATTCATGTTTGAGCATAGTTCGGTCTCCTCATGAGAATCTTATGTTATAATTTTCTTCCTAGAACCTACCTGGGGAGTGCCCAACCCACTAGACATGCCTAGGCCGCCCAGAACGCATGGCAACGCCACGGTGACGCGGTGACACGCGGCAGCATGCGAGCGTATGCGCTCTAGAGTTGGGGCCCTCGGCCACCGTCCAAACCTCGATGTCTCGCCATCAAACCATGTATTTCTGATTAAATAGATACTTATTTACCTAGAAATGATTTTTGGAAAAAATGAAGAGCAAACTATGAGACATCTCCAGTTCAAATTTGACCCGCTTCCAACTGAATCGACGGGAATTTGTCTTTTTCACCAGATGTGGATCAAAAATTTTGACACCCAACCATTTTGTCAATTGTGCATTATATATGGCCTAGTATTTTATAAAATTGACTAGGTCCAATTTTGCAACAAATATATGGTAGGTCCTTCACAAAAAAACTCCTTTTGGGCACACGAAAAAATGGAAAATGAATTTTTCATCGAAAGAAAATGAAAAGTTCCTTAGGCAACATTGTTTGCCATTCCAAGATGCACCCTTGTGCACGATATGAGGTCATTTGAACAAACTATGCCATGAATGTG
>NW_021282865.1:0-943 GCF_002162155.2 Triticum dicoccoides
ACGCCGTCGCGGTAGCGACGACGGACGCCGAGACGAGCACGTGACACCACTGCCACCCTGTCTTAGCGTCACGCGAGTCAAGGCGGACGTCGTCGCGGTAGTGACGACGGACACCGAGACGAGCACGTGACACCACTGCCACCCTGTCTTAGCGTCACGCGAGTCGAGGCGGACATCGTCGCGGTAGCGACGACGGACATCGAGACGAGCGCGTGACACCACTGCCACCCTGTCTTAGCGTCACGCGAGTCGAGGCGGACGTCGTCGCGGTAGCGACAACGGACGCCGAGACGACCACGTGACACCACTGCCACCCTGTCTTAGCGTAACGCGAGTCGAGGCGGACGTCGTGGCGGTAGCAACGACGGACGCCGAGACGAGCACGTGACACCACTGCCACCCTGTCTTAGCGTAACGCGAGTCGAGCTGGACGTCGTCGCGGTAGCAACGACGGACGCCGAGACGAGCACGTGACACCACTGCCACCCTGTCTTAGCGTAACGCGAGTCGAGGGGGACGTCGTCGCGGTAGCGACGACGGACACCAACACGAGCACGTGACACCACTGCCACCCTGTCTTAGCGTCACGCGAGTCGAGGCGGACGTCGTCGCGGTAGCGACGACGGACGCCGAGGCGAGCGCGTGACACCACTGCCACCCTGTCTTAGCGTCACGCGAGTCGAGGCAGACGTCGTCGCTGTAGCGACGACGAACGGCGAGACGAGCACGTGACATCACTGCCACCCTGTCTTAACGTAACGCGAGTCGAGGCGGACGTCGTCGCGGTAGCGACGATGGACGCCGAGACGAGCACGTGACACCACTCCCACCCTGTCTTAACGTAACGCGAGTCAAGGCGGACGTCGTCGCGGTAGCAACGACGGACACCGACACGAGCACGTGACACCACTCCCACCCAGTCTTAGCGTAATGCGAGTCGAGG
>NW_021282865.1:1073-1787 GCF_002162155.2 Triticum dicoccoides
GAGTCGAGGCGGACGTCATCGCAGTAGCGATGACGGACGCCGAGACGAGCACGTGACACCACTGAAACCCTGTCTTAGCATAACGCGAGTCGAGGCGGACGTCGTCGTGGTTGCGACGACGGACGCTGAGACGAGCACATGACACCACTGCCACCCTGACTTAGCGTAACGTGAGTCGAGGCGGACGTCGTCGCGGTAGTGACGACGGACGCCGAGACGAGCACGTGACACCACTGCCACCCTGTCTTAGCGTAACGTGGGTCGAGGCGGACGTCGTCGCGGTAGCGACGACGGACGCCGAGACGAGCACGTGACACCACTGCCACCCTGTCTTAGCGTAACGCGAATCGAGGCGGACATCGTCACGGTAGCGACGACGGACGCCAAGACGAGCACGTGACACCACTGCCACCCTGTCTTAGCGTAACGCGAGTCGAGGGGGACGTCGTCGCGGTAGCGACGACGGACGCCGAGACGAGCACGTGACACCACTGCCACCCTGTCTTAGTGTAGTGCGAGTCGAGGCGGACGTTGTCGCGGTAGAGACGACGGATGCCGAGACGAGCACATGACACCACTACCTCCCTGTCTTAGCATAGCGCGAGTCGAGGCGGACAGTGTCGCGGTAGCGATGACGGACGCCGAGTCGACCACGTGACACCACTGCCTCCCTGTCTTAGCGTAACGCGAGTCGAGGCGGACGTCATCGCGGTT
>NW_021282865.1:2484-3171 GCF_002162155.2 Triticum dicoccoides
GGACGTCGTCGCGGTAGCGACGACGGACGCCGAGACGAGCACGTGACACCACTGCCACCCTGTCTTAGCGTAACGTGAGTCGAGGCGGACGTCGTCGCGGTAGCGACGACGGACGCCGAGACGAGCACGTGACACCACTGCCACCCTGTCTTAGCGTAACACGAGTCGAGGCGGACGTCGTCGCGGTAGCGACGACGGACACGGAGACGAGCACGGGACACCACTGCCACCCTGTCTTAGCATAACGCGAGTCGAGGCGGACGTCGTCGCGGTAGCGACGACGGACGCCGAGACGAGCACATGACACCACTGCCACCCTGTCTTAGCGTAACGCGAGTCGAGGCGGACGTCGTCGCGGTAGCGACGACGGACGCCGAGACGAGCACGTGACACCACTGCCACCATGTCTTAGCGTAACGCGAGTCGAGGCAGACGTCGTCGCGGTAGCGACGACGAACGGCGAGACGAGCACGTGACATCACTGCCACCCTGTCTTAACGTAACGCGAGTCGAGGCGGACGTCGTCGCGGTAGCGACGATGGACGCCGAGACGAGCACGTGACACCACTCCCACCCTGTCTTAACGTAACGCGAGTCAAGGCGGACGTCGTCGCGGTAGCAACGACGGACACCGACACGAGCACGTGACACCACTCCCACCCAGTCTTAGCGTAATGCGAGTCGAGG
>NW_021282865.1:4460-5336 GCF_002162155.2 Triticum dicoccoides
AGCGCGTGGCACCACTGCCACCCTGTCTTAGCGTCACGCGAGTCGAGGCGGAAGTCCTCGCGGTAGCGACGACGGACGCCGAGACGAGCACGTGACACCACTGCCACCCTGTCTTAGCGTCACACGAGTCGAGGCGGACATCGTCGCGGTAGCGACGACGGACGCCGAGATGAGCACGTGACACCACTGCCACCCTGTCTTAGCGTAACGCGAGTCGAGGCGGACGTCGTCGCGGTAACGACGACGGACGCCGAGACGAGCACGTGACACCACTGCCATCCTGTCTTAGCGTAACGTGAGTCGAGGCGGACGTCGTCGCGGTACCGACGACGGACGCCGAGACGAGCGCGTGACACCACTGCCACCCTGTCTTAGCGTAACGCGAGTCGAGGCGGACGTCGTCGCGGTAGCGACGACGGACGCGGAGACGAGCACGTGACACCACTGCCACCCTGTCTTAGCGTAACGCGAGTCGAGGCGGATGTCGTCGCGGTAGCGACGACGGACGCCGAGACGAGCACGTGACATCACTGCCACCCTGTCTTAGCGTAACGCGAGTCGAGGCGGACGTCATCGTGGTAGCGACGATGGACGCCGAGACGAGCACGTGACACCACTCCCACCCTGTCTTAACGTAAAGCGAGTCAAGGCGGACGTCGTCGCGGTAGCGACGACGGACACCGACACGAGCACGTGACACCACTCCCACCCAGTCTTAGCGTAATGCGAGTCGAGGCGGACGCCGTCGCGGTAGCGACGACGGACGCCGAGACGAGCACGTGACACCACTGCCACCCTGTCTTAGCGTCACGCGAGTCGAGGCGGACGTCGTCGCGGTAGCGATGACAAACACCGAGACGAGCACGTGACACCACT
>NW_021282865.1:6641-7801 GCF_002162155.2 Triticum dicoccoides
CCTATCTTAGCGTCACGCGAGTCGAGGCGGACGTCGTCGCGGTAGCGACGACGGACGTCGAGACGAGCACGTGACACCACTGCCACCCTGTCTTAGCGTCACGCGAGTCGAGGCGAACGTCGTCGCGGTAGCGACGACGGACGCCGAGACGAGCACGTGACACCACTGCCACCCTGTATTAGCGTCACGCGAGTCGAGGCGGACGTCGTCGCGGTAGCGACGACGAATGCCGAGACTAGCACGTGACATCACTGCCACCCTGTCTTAGCGTAACGCGAGTCGAGGCGGACGCCGTCGCAGTAGCGACGACGGGCGCCGAGACGAGCACGTGACAACACTGCCACCCTGTCTTAGCGTAACGCGAGTCGAGGCGGACGTAGTCGCGGTAGCGACGACAAACGCCGAGACGAGCACGTGACATCACTGCCACCCTGTCTTAACGTAACGCGAGCCGAGGCGGACGTCGTCGCGGTAGCGACGATCGACGCTGAGACGAGCACGTGACACCACTCCCACCCTGTCTTAACGTAAAGCGAGTCAAGGCGGACGTCGTCGCGGTAGCAACGACGGACACCGACACGAGCACATGACACCACTCCCACCCAGTCTTAGCGTCACACCACTGCCACCCTGTCTTAGTGTCACGCGAGTCGAGGCGGACGTCGTCGCGGTAGCGACGACGGACGCCGAGACGAGCGCGTGACACCATTGCCACCCTGTCTTAGCGTCACGCGAGTCGAGGCGGACGTCGTCGCGGTAGCGACGACGGACGCCGAGGCGAGCACGTGACACCACTGCCACCCTGTCTTAGCGTCACGCGAGTCGAGGCGGACGTTGTCGCGGTAGCGACGACGGACGCCAAGACGAGCACGTGACACCACTGCCACCCTGTCTTAGCGTCACGCGAGTCGAGGCGGACGTCGTCGCGGTAGCGACGACGGACGCCGAGACGAGCACGTGACACCACTGCCACCCTGTCTTAGCTTAACGCGAGTCGAGGCAGACGTCGTCGCGGTAGCGACGACGGACGCCGAGACGAGCACGTGACACCACTGCCACCCTGTCTTAGCATAACGCGAATCGAGGCGGACGTCGTCGCGGTAGCGACGACGGACGCCGAGACGAGCACGTGACACCACTGCCACCCTGTCTTAGCGTAA
>NW_021282865.1:9055-9498 GCF_002162155.2 Triticum dicoccoides
AACACGAGTCGAGGCGGACGTCGTCGCGGTAGCGACGACGGACGCCGAGACGAGCACGTGACATCACTGCCACCCTGTCTTAGCGTAACGCGAGTCGAGGCGGACGTCGTCGCGGTAGCGACGACGGACGCCGAGACGAGCACGTGACACCACTGCCACCCTGTCTTAGCGTAACGCGAGTCGAGGCGGACGTAGTCGCGGTAGCGACGACGAACGCCGAGACGAGCACGTGACATCACTGCCACCTTGTCTTAACGTAACGCGAGTCGAGGCGGACGTCGTCGCGGTAGCGACGATGGACGCCGAGACGAGCACGTGACACCACTCCCACCCTGTCCTAACGTAAAGCGAGTCAAGGCGGACGTCGTCGCGGTAGCGACGACGGACACCGACACGAGCATGTGACACCACTCCCACCCAGTCTTAGCGTAATGCGAGTCGAG
>NW_021282865.1:10948-11758 GCF_002162155.2 Triticum dicoccoides
ATCGACGCTGAGACGAGCACGTGACACCACTCCCACCCTGTCTTAACGTAAAGCGAGTCAAGGCGGACGTCGTCGCGGTAGCAACGACGGACACCGACACGAGCACATGACACCACTCCCACCCAGTCTTAGCGTCACACCACTGCCACCCTGTCTTAGCGTCACGCGAGTCGAGGCGGACGTCGTCGCGGTAGCGACGACGGACGCCGAGACGAGCGCGTGACACCATTGCCACCCTGTCTTAGCGTCACGCGAGTCGAGGCGGACGTCGTCGCGGTAGCGACGACGGACGCCGAGGCGAGCACGTGACACCACTGCCACCCTGTCTTAGCGTCACGCGAGTCGAGGCGGACGTTGTCGCGGTAGCGACGACGGACGCCAAGACGAGCACGTGACACCACTGCCACCCTATCTTAGCGTCACGCGAGTCGAGGCGGACGTCGTCGCGGTAGCGACGACGGACGCCGAGACGAGCACGTGACACCACTGCCACCCTGTCTTAGCTTAACGCGAGTCGAGGCAGATGTCGTCGCGGTAGCGACGATGGACGCCGAGACGAGCACGTGACACCACTGCCACCCTGTCTTAGCATAACGCGAATCGAGGCGGACGTCATCGCGGTAGCGACGACGGACGCCGAGACGAGCACGTGACACCACTGCCACCTTGTCTTAGCGTAACGCGAGTCGAGGCGGACGTCGTCGCGGTAGCGACGACGGACACTGAGACGAGCACGTGACACCACTGCCACCCTGTCTTAGCGTAACGCGAGTCGAGGCGGACGTCGTCGCGGTAGCGACGACGAACGCG
>NW_021282866.1:0-1240 GCF_002162155.2 Triticum dicoccoides
ATATGATAAAGCAATCTGAATATTGCAAATATATATGAAGTATTGATAATGGTGGGGATCCGTAAGCGGTCTTGGTCTGGTCGTTGGACACAAACGAAGTACACGAAGTTGCAATGGCTAACTTTTAACTAAACAAATCCCAAGGAAAAGCTACTAGATGGATCTACTTATATAGGAGCAAGGGGTGGCGGCCAAGGAGGTGGGAGGACGTCCCAAGGCAGCCTAAAACTAAATCTAGGTCGTACAAGGCCAATGGGCCCAAGTGGAGGTGATGTAACACCTTTGGACTTGTAGTTTGACTCGGATTCTGCTGCAGCATCAGATTGTTTCGTCCACAACTCAACGCGCCGGACGAATTTGAAGGTGATTCCAATTGGGTTGGAAAGTGCACGAAATCTAGTTTCCAACAAAAAAAGAATCACCCAATTCGGAGTCCGTATGAAAAACTTGTGTGCGTTTTGAGTCAGGTGTGTATGTGCAGTCCGAATCTGAATCCAGAACGTGAGAGACTTGGACTCTATCTTCTCTTGGGCCAAAAGTGACGTGAGAGAACTTTTTGGACAGCAAATAAACATCTCTTTCTTCCTTATCTTCATATGTGGATTGTACAAATGTCCCATACACCTGCAATTAGACAAAACACAAAAGTGTGTGAAGTATTTTTGTCCTGGATAACATAAATAGATTATTGAATAGTTTGCACTAGAAATCACCTGACAAATATGCATATATGCAATACTTTTGGTCATATCCAAGGTAGTCATGTCCTCATCATCCTCCCCTTCTTGAAAATAAAGCCGTCCTCGGCGTTGCTTAATCTGAAATGTGGCTAACAAAAGAAACAAGGTGTACATGTTGTATATGTATATGTCATCCATTTTTACTTCCCTTGATTTTTGCATATATGACACATGAATAGATGAGTAACTTGCATAGTTCATAAAATCTAAAGCCAAAAAATTAGCACAAGAAGTAGAAGGCATGAAAATATTGCAACTCAGTTTGCACATATAAGTGAAGCTCTTATTCATTTCAAAAGATTGACAATGTTCATCATTAAACCATCCCAACATTGGTGAATAAACCTTACTTGCATCAAATTTACATGCTACAACATGCTTAAATAAGCAAACATGCAATAAGTCATTCAACACAGAATCATCACCAAGATTAGAGGTCATATCAAAATGATTAAACATTGGTTCTTTTGCATCAATAGTTAATTCAATGGGTGCACTCA
>NW_021282867.1:0-959 GCF_002162155.2 Triticum dicoccoides
GAAGCACGGTCAGCCTGACCACGAAGGTCTATTCCTGCAAGCAATCGAAGAACGAGCAAGAATATGATAAAGCAATCTGAATATTGCAAATATATATGAGGTATTGATAATGGTGGGGATCCGTAAGCGGTCTTGGTCTGGTTGTTGGACACAAACGAAGTACACGAAGTTGCAATGGCTAACTTTTAACTAAACAAATCCCAAGGAAAAGCTACTAGATGGATCTACTTATATAGGAGCAAGGGGTGGCGGCCAAGGAGGTGGGAGGACGTCCCAAGGCAGCCTAAAACTAAATCTAGGTCGTACAAGGCCAATGGGCCCAAGTGGAGGTGATGTAACACCTTTGGACTTGTAGTTTGACTCGGATTCTGCTGCAGCATCAGATTGTTTCGTCCACAACTCAACGCTCCGGACGAATTTGAAGGTGATTCCAATTGGGGTGGAAAGTGCACGAAATCTAGTTTCCAACAAAAAAAGAATCACCCAATTTGGAGTCCGTATGAAAAACTTGTGTGGGTTTTGAGTCAGGTATGTCTGTGCAGTCCGAATCTGAATCCAGAACGTGAGAGACTTGGACTCTATCTTCTCTTGGGCCAAAAGTGACGTGAGAGAACTTTTTGGACAGCAAATAAACATCTCTTTCTTCCTTATCTTCATATGTGGATTGTACAAATGTCCCATACACCTGCAATTAGACAAAACACAAAAGTGTGTGAAGTATTTTTGTTCTGGATAACATAAATAGATTATTGAATAGTTTGCACTAGAAATCACCTGACAAATATGCATATATGCAATATTTTTGGTCATATCCAAGGTAGTCATGTCCTCATCATCCTCCCCTTCTTGAAAATAAAGCCGTCCTCGGCGTTGCTTAATCTGAAATGTGGCTAACAAAAGAGACAAGGTGTACATGTTGTATATGTATATGTCATCCATTTTTACTTCCCTTGATTTTT
>NW_021282868.1:0-2101 GCF_002162155.2 Triticum dicoccoides
TAACATGATGCCCTTCAATTTTGCACTTGAAGCAAATGATCTTGGCCGAATTCTTGACTTGGTTTTGGCCCTTCTTGTTGTTGCTCTTGGAATTCTTCTTCTTATTGGAGTTGAATCCAAGTCCACCTTTGTCATTGGGGGATTTTTGTACACTCAAGATATTGTTGAGTGTGGCCTTCCCTTCATGACACTTTTCCAAATCATTCTTCAAAGAAGTGACTTGGGCCTTGAGCTCTTTGATTTCCTCTACATGGTTAGTCTCAACACAAGCACTAGAGGAAGTATAAGCTTCATTGTTAAAGCAACAAGGCAAGGAAAGCAATTCATCACAAGATGTACCAATGTTATGCATGGATGAATTGCGAGGACTAGCACAAGGAAATATAGCATTTTGACTAAAAGTAGTGCTAGTATCCACATGACGCTCACTAGATATTACCTTAGCAAGCATGGCCTCATGAGCTATCTTTAGCACATTATGGGATACTAGAAGATCATCATGAGAGCTTGTGAGCTTTACATGATTTTCTTCCATCATCCCATAATTGCTAGATAGCAACTCAAGTTGAGCCCTTAGCTCAACATTCTCCTTCAGTATGGATGCTTCACAAGAGATAGAGTTAGTAGCACAAGCATCATCATTAACAACAAGACGAGAAGACAACTTGGCAAGCTCTTTTGAATACGAAGCTTTAAGTTGAGCATGAGACTCGGTGAGTTTGATGAGCTCACTCTTAATGACCCTTGATCCATTTTCGAGGTGCTCAAAGTCCTCAAGGAATTTAGCATGTGCAACTTCAAGCTCCTAATTTTTATTTTCAAAATCATTGGCCACCTCAAGAGCTCTATCACGAGATTCCCTCACTCTAGATAATTCTAGAGCAAAAGTCTCCTCAAGAGATTCCTTGGTGGTTTGTTCAAGTTCAAGAGCTTGAGAGAGGTCCACAATCTCATTAGCATAATCATGCTCATGACCTTCCATTTTATCAATGGTGACCTCATGCTTCTCAAGACGAGATTCCAACTCATTAATATATTTCCCGCCCTCAATACCAATAGACATGATTTCCATGAAGTTGGAACGAGCAATTTTATTCCTAAGAAGAGCATTAAAAATCATTTCCCCCTTAATTTTTAAGGAGGCAACATCATCACACTCTTCATCATAATCAACATCATCATCACTCTTGCCATCATCAATATCATCACAAGATATATTGGGATTCAAAGTGGGAGATACCTTTGAAGCCTTGGCCATAAGGAAAAATGCAATAGATGATGATGTAGGATCCGTTGAAGCACAGTTCAAGACCACATCTTGTTCCATGGGGTGTTGGGTTTCCTCTACATTGTCAGAACAACAATTCGAGGAAATATATGCATTTTTATCATGGAAACAAGACATAGTAAACATATCATCATGAGATTTAGTCAAGCAATTTATACATGATATGCAAGGACTATCAACACAAGCATGTGAAACATTTGGAGTGCTCGGAGTGCTAAAGTCCAAAGATGAAGCATTGCAATAAGAAAGTGATGAAGGATTATCAACAATAATCCCACTATCATCATTGCAATGTACACCACTACTCACCATGTCATTACATTGTGGCAAACCACATGTAGGTGAAGTAGAAGAAGTTGAGAACTCAACACGGCTGGATGTGGAGGGAGAACAATCATCCCCACCAAACTTGGACACGCCATATTTATCTTGAAGCTTTGTCCGCAACTCATGAGCATCCCGGAACGACATGAGTTGAAATATAACTACATTACTCAAACCATCGAAAAGCACATTAGAAGCTTGAGCATTGAGATAAGAGTTTTTCTCATCCTCTAAAGATAATCTTTAGGGATCCTTTGGAGTAGAAAAACCCATATCTACAATTCTCTCTAAACTTGGGTCCATGACCCTAAAGAGATTAAGCATGCGAATTACCCAAACATCAAAAATTGTGCCATCGAAACTAAGAGTGTGAGAGAATCCTAATCCCCTAGTCGACATCTTTACTCTCTAGGCGGTTAAGCCTGACAAAGAGAGACGAGGCTCTGATACCAATTGAAAGATCGTGGATGTCGCCTAGAGGGGGGGGGG
>NW_021282869.1:0-1257 GCF_002162155.2 Triticum dicoccoides
GTTAGTGTTTTGTGAGCTTTCATCATGTCCCTTTATGGAACTTTTAAATGTTGATTATCATTTATCACTGCTGCTACTTTATGCAGAGTATTGATGTTTGTACTGAAGGAAGTCCAAAAGTCTTATCGATGCAGGCAAGACACTTGATATGACAAATTTCAAGTGGAAAGGAACAAATATTATGCTTGTTCATCGCTTGATGTCTACCCTGACTATTCTTTCATTTGAAACTCGCTAATAACAAGTTTTTACTCTGCTGTTAAAACTGATGTTGCTAATTCGGTTCATAAAATTATTGTCGTTATAATTTGGCGATGTAATACTTTGCCATAAGCCAATATCAAATTATGAAGCATTGCTATAACTTCCAACGTGGTGCTAGAGCATTATATATGAATGTACTTAGTTAAAGGCCATCCAAAGATACACATTTGCAAGGAAACTGCAGAATGTCAATACGAATATGAAAGATAATTGGATAAATAACTTTGAAATCTGATCTTTTTCTGATGATAACACAACTTACGCTGATTTCCATAATGAACAGAGAATAGAAAAAGTGTTGTTGCGGCCATGACTTGAATAACAAACCAAATTCACAAGGTCGGTACTGGACTATTGGTAATATATATTCTTTTGGCAGGGATTTAGAAATACTTCACATCTCTTTTTAGTGGATTTTTTGATAGGAGTGAGAGTTGAGAGTGAGCGGGTTGGAGGTTGTGGTTGATTTGTTCAGTTACGAATGTGAGCGGAATATTTTCCCTACTTAAGAAAAAGTGGCAAATTGGATAAGGAAGTCATATTTTTTTGATCAGGTCATACAATATATTTTTTAGGATAGAAGGGTAAATGCATTAGTTTGTTGTTTTAATAGTTAATAACAGACGCGGTGGCGTATTAGTTGCATCCCCAACAACAGCCATCATATTTTTGTTTTGTGGTAATGCATGACATTCAACTGTATGTTACAACATGGCAATGCCTCATGAGACATCGAATTTGCCTTCTTTGCTTGGGGTCGTCATGGGCGGCGCACGCCTCCTCCGCCTTGATGGTCGTGGCGGATCGGCACGAACACGGGAGGAGGGGATCATGGCGGAGAGCAAGCGGTTGGTGGGGGCACTCCTCCTTGGTGGTCCGTGGGGAAGTATGGTATGAAGGGAAGAGGGCGCCAGGACGAAAGTGAGGTGAGTCTCATCCGGTTATAAAGTAGAGGGCTCCAGCGAGAAATATTAGGCTATGGTGGGAAACTGA
>NW_021282870.1:0-2228 GCF_002162155.2 Triticum dicoccoides
GGGCCAGACTCGTGGTCATTTTGGCACGATGGTACTGTGGGTGACGCAGAGCTCCCTATGTTCTTGTTCCCGTTTGCGATCGCCTAAGCGGCCGTGGCCGCCTCCACCATGACCGCGTTGCAGCCGGCGCGAGTGTTGCACGTGGTCTCGTAGAGTGCTCCCTCCTGGTCGATGAATTTCGGGTCCTCCGAGGCCATGGCCGTCGTGGTCTCCTCGCTTGCGAAGTCGCCGTAAATTTGGCCCAAAGCCATCCCGTGATGTGGGAGGTTGGAGAGGTTGTAGCTTTGCTCCCCCTGTGCAAGACAAAACACTGTCACTGGTGATGGCGGCTGCTCCCCCGTCAATACGGTAGATAGTCATCTCGTCGCCCCATCATGTCACGTCTCTCCGGCATTGAATAGGCGGGGAGACCGACAAGTGATGGGGGTGGCGCTCTCGGCCAGCACTTCCATTTAATGTTGGCTCTTGTGACCAGTCGCGGTCCCTCTAGGTCGGCATCAATGCAGCATGGAGAATGGAGGTGCAGTTGCGCCGGAGATGGCGCGTGCTCGAGAGAATATTTTGATGGGACTGGGGTGTCGAACGGGTACATGGCGGTGGCTCGTAAGCCTGCCAACCTCCCCTGCTTTGCATCCAGTTGGTGGGATTTCAGACAAGTAGACACGTCCGCACATCAATGGGTGTACATCGTTGGATTGCTTGCAGCGCCAAGACACCTCGATGCCCTTAGTATTTACAAATAGACGACACACCGGCCAATACTTGTAAGAACATATTGCATTCTTCAATTCATATTTTCACTCTTTAATCCACACCATAACGATCAATATATACTGTCTGTTTGAGTTAATATTCAGTACCACATCAATAAGATGGCATGAGTTTGTCGAAGATGCATGACTTCGATAAGCACATGAATAATTGTCATGTGGCAAACATGCATGTCTTGGTGAGGTTGGTGAGTGCATGTTGTAAGACCTAAAGGTAGTGGATGTGGTGCATGGCTAAAAAATAGTGAATGGCGACATTAAACACTTTCTGAGGTGGAGGGATGCATGTTGAGAGAATTGATTGTAGTTGGCATTAACTTTTTAAGAATATTTTGCTTTTAGTGGGAATGAACTTTTTACGAATATAGGATTTAGGAAGACAAAAAATTGAGTTTTTTCTCAAAAGGTAATAGATTGTGTTGGAAATATGTTCTAGAGGCAATAATAAATTGGTTATTATCATATTTCCTTTTTCATGATAAATATTTATTATTCATTGTAGAATTGTATTGACCTGAAACTTAAATACATGTGTGAATATATAAACAAATACTATGTCCCTAGTGAGCCTATACTAGACTAGCTCGTTGATCAAAGATGGTTAAGGTTTCCTAACCATAGACATGAGTTGTCATTTGATAACGGGATCACATCATTAGGAGAATGATGTGATGGACAAGACCCAACTGTAAGCTTACACTAGTAGAAAAGGGGGCATCAGTCCCGGTTGGTAAGGCCCTTTAGTCCCGGTTTTTGAACCGGGACTAAAGGGCCGTTACTAATGCCTCCCACCTTTAGTCCCGGTTCAAACTGGAACCGGGACTAAAGGTCGCGGCCACGTGGAGCTCCACCTTTAGTCCCGGTTGGTAACACCAACCGGGACTAAAGGAAATTTTATGATTTTTTTTTGCAATTTTTTTTGAAATTTTTTTATTTTTTTTTATTTTTAAATTTCTGAATTATTTTAACCTCTAATCTCTAATCACCACCCCTCATCACTGCTCAATTTATCCTTTAATCTCTAATCACCCCTCCTCATTCCTAATCATCCAACTTCCCGAACGGTCACCCATCCTCCCACTCCCCCAGCCTGAGCATGCTTAACTTCCGGGTTCTATTCTCCCTCGTTTCCAAGTCTGCACTTGTTGTTTTCCTGACAATAGTAAGATGTCAATCCTATTAACCCTCAGGAATTTTGCGTGAGCATGAAGTGACACATTTCATTGTTTGAGTTTGAAACTATTGTTTTAAAAAACAATAATTATTTAGTAACACTAATATTTCTTGAATAATTAGTTTGACCATTGTTTGACCATAGTTTGACCAGATTTGACCAAAATTCAAAATAACTGAAATAATTATTTAGTAACACTAATATTCTAGAATAATTAGTTTGACCATTATTTGACCATTGTTTGAAAAAAATTCGATTTTTTCCACTCTAGATCTTAAAAGCCC
>NW_021282871.1:0-988 GCF_002162155.2 Triticum dicoccoides
ACTTCCGATGTCCAAACATAGGCTTCCAATATATCAATCTTTATGTCTCAACCATTTCGAGACTCCTCGTCATGTCCGTGATCACATCCGGGACTCCGAACAACCTTCGGTACATCAAAATGCATAAACTCATAATATAACTGTCATCGTAACCTTAAGCGTGCGGACCCTACGGGTTCGAGAACAATGTAGACATGACCGAGACACGTCTCCGGTCAATAACCAATAGCGGGACCTGGATGCCCATATTGGCTCCTACATATTCTACGAAGATCTTTATCGGTCAGACCGCATAACAACATACGTTGTTCCCTTTGTCATCGGTATGTTACTTGCCCGAGATTCGATCGTCGGTATCCAATACCTAGTTCAATCTCGTTACTGGCAAGTCTCTTTACTCGTTCCGTAATACATCATTTCACAACTAACATATTAGTTGTAATGCTTGCAAGGCTTATGTCATGTGTATTACCGAGAGGGCCCAGAGATACCTCTCCGACAATCGGAGTGACAAATCCTAATCTCGAAATACGCCAACCCAACATCGACCATTGGAGACACCTGTAGTACTCCTTTATAATCACCCAGTTACGTTGTGACGTTTGGTAGTACCCAAAGTGTTCCTCCGGTAAATGGGAGTTGCATAATCTCATAGTCATAGGAACATGTATAAGTCATGAAGAAAGCAATAGCAACATACTAAACGATCGGGTGCTAAGCTAATGGAATGGGTCATGTCAATCAGATCATTCTACTAATGATGTGACCTCATTAATCAAATAACAACTCATTGTTCATGGTTAGGAAACATAACCATCTTTGATTAACGAGCTAGTCAAGTAGAGGCATACTAGTGACACTCTGTTTGTCTATGTATTCACACATGTATTATGTTTCCGGTAAATACAATTCTAGCATGAATAATAAACATTTATCATGATTATGAGGAAATAAATAATAACTTTATTATTGCCTCTAGGGCATATTT
>NW_021282872.1:0-942 GCF_002162155.2 Triticum dicoccoides
TCATGTGAACTTTCACTATGTAAGGCCTTAATGACACAGTCATAAGCAGGAACCCATTGTGAACTTTCAGTATGAAACATTGACTCAACGATGTGCATCAGCCTGAAATGAATATCTATCACAAGAGTAGTAGCGTTTAGTATACACTGAAACTTATGCGTATCCATGGGAAGGGTCTAGTTCTGAATGTTCTGTCCACAAGAACAACACTGATGGAAATATGAAAATAAAGCAATTTCTACTGCTAATCCGTGACTTCACATTGTATTCCTACTAGATAACACACACCCAAGGATCATTCATCATGGCACCCGAGCACCAGCAGTTTCATTGTAGCACACTTACAGATCAAGCAGCAATAAGTGCATCCACTCGAGCTCTGGGAAGGCATGGCGCTGGTGCTGGCACCGGCTCCAGGCGACCTCCGCACCACCGGCCGCCGTCCGGGCAGGGCACTCCTTATCAAATCGAGGGAACGACCATGGAAGCATCAAATTCTACGCGGTGGCAGCGGCCAAGAGAGAGAAAAAAGCAGTGGGAACAGAGCGTGGACCTGGGCACGGTGACCGTGCAGCCGTCGTTGGGCGTGCGGAAACTGCAGGCGGTCGTGACGGACCGCGTCGGCGTCACGCCGCAGCAGAACTCGGCGTCGCTGGCCAGACCCCGCCGCCAGCGCCGCGTGCCGCTCGACGAGGGCGCCGACCTCGCCGCCGCCGTCCTCGTCGGGATCGACTGCTACGTCCTCGTCGGGATCGAGCGTGGGAGGGAGCGACGGCAAGTGAGTCGAGCGGGAGAGAGAGGAGGGGATGAGGGGCCGCAAACGGCGGCTACACAGAGGACGACGAGGGGCCGCAGACGGCGGCCGCGGCGCAACTGGGTGGCGGAGACGAGGGGGGATGGATCGTAGTGGGTCGGGGTGGGCGGTGGATCTGGCCGTGGATC
>NW_021282873.1:0-2484 GCF_002162155.2 Triticum dicoccoides
CAACTCGTCTCTCCTCAGGATATTGTAAACATGTAAATCGTTGTTCAGTTTCTAACTCCCAAGTAAGATATATATCAGGAACATATCTACCCTCAAATGGTGGAATATTCAATTTCAGTTTAGGAATATGGACATCATCTCGTACCTGAGGTGGTGGTGCAGGCCTACCATTACGAATATATACCTGAGGTCGACCTGCTGGTGGTAGTACAGGTGGCTGCACGTAGTGCTGATTTTGATCAACCTCATCCTCATAATCTCCCACATAATCATCCTCCTCCGCATCAGCAGCAGGAGCCACAGAAGTATCAACAGCAGCACCAACAGTTTGGCCAAACGCAAGAGGAACACGGCTTGCTCGGCGGAGGTCTGTTTCGCGACGTGGAGGTAGTCGTTGTTGTTGTTGTTGGAGAGGTGCGTTAGGTGCAGCGGGTGGTGGTGGTGGAAGACGCGCGAGCAGTTCATTAAACTTGTTATCGAGCTTTGTTTCGAACGTCTTCTCAAGGCCAGTGATCTTCTCCATGGCCTCTTCAAAATTGTTCAGCACATCTTGCACCTGTTCAGTCATCATTTGCTGAAACTTATCACGAAGCTCCTTGTTTGATAAATTCTCCCAGTCAATCTCGTCGGCTTGTGATCCTGGCATGGTTAGCAGCAATAGAAACACACAAGAATATGATCCTACAGACTACGAACAAGTGGTGGTGGTGGGTGTCACAAACCCGTCAAGCAAAACTCAAATTCTTACCAGTTCTTACCCAGCAGCAGGCGGTGATCGGCAACCGTTGTAGTCAAAACTCTCAAAGCTTGGATAGAGCGATTACCAGGGAGAGTCAAACGCACGACGTAGATGTATGTGGAGCTGGGAAGGCTTATAATATGGTAGCAAAAAAGGTCAGCAATAATCAATTCAGAGATGCAAAGTTGAATAAACGCTCAACGACGGTACTGTACTGGTCCTAGGCTAGACTGTGCTAGAGACGCGAGCCTAGAACACCAACAAAATCACGGCGCGACACGTAAACAAGGGAGGAGCACACTCTGAATTTTTTTTCTCTTTTTTTTGCACTTTTTTTCCTCTTTTTTTTGCTTTGCAACAAATTTTTTTCGAGAAAGTCTACAAATGGTCTAAAAACTGCCTAGCCAGAATTTTCCAGACTTAGTTTTTTTTTGAAATTGGAACTATTTTTCTTCTACGGATGGCTCGGAAGTTGGGGAGTCCTTCTCTGTCACGACTCGGAGTATCGCGTGATCTGGAAATCGAGAACAATGCAACAATTACTAGACTCGGACTAGGACTGGTGGCGGAGATGAATCTGGTGGAACTCGGACTGGTGGCGGAGATGAATCTGGTGGAACACGGACAGGTGGCGGATATATGTTGCAGGTGAACTCGGATTGGCGTGATGGCGGCGGATATGTGGTGGCGTATATGGATTCGGATTGACGGTGAATATGTGGTGGTGGTATATGGCAACAGCGACGATGATGATGCGGTGGTGATATATGGCAGCGGCGACGTGACAACCTGTGAACAGAACACGACGATGCAACCGCAAATTCAACAAAGCAAATACAGAAAAGATTATGCAAGGCTTAGATTGGTTCGGATGGGATGAACTAACCCTAATTTTTTTTTGGCTTTTTCATGGACTATAGGTATGAAGAGCAGACTCGATCTAAACTACGAAAAACTGTAAAATCTCACCGAGCAACCTGGAAATCTGATACCACTTGATAGAGGCAAAGATGTCCCGTCTTTCGATGAGATGATGGATATCGCTTTGGTGGCAGTCGACTTTGACGATCCGACTACGAACGTGCGAGGACGTCGCGCCTTAGCAATCGCTAAACCGACTCCGAGAGGTTATTGACCACGCCGGAGCACGATCAACCTGACCACGAGGGTCTGTTTCCTGCGAGCAAACGAAGAACAAGCAAGAAACTGAGATTGCAATCTGGATATTGCGAATATAAGATGAAAGCTTTATTGATCAAGGTGAGGTTCTGTGACGCCTTTGTCTGGTCGTTGAACACAAACGAAGTACGCGAAGTTGTAGCTATGGCGAACTTTTAATCTAAACAAAACCCAAAGTCTAAACGGTGCCCTAAGGGCTGTATATATGGAGGAAGAGAGGGGGAATTTCGTGGCCCTTGGTGGAGGGGTCCGAAATCAACCCTATCTCTTGTTTCCCCACACATACGGACTCTAAAAATAGCCTATACCTATGTATTTCGAAATTACATGGGCCTGGCCCAATAAAAAGGTGACGCAGCACCTATAATAGCCTCGGGACGAAATTTATGAAGTGGCATCTTGTATATTTCGTCCAAGGCTTCATGCACCCATTATGGTGGCTTCAAAGTCCTGAAATCATCACTTGTAACTCCGTTCTTGTTCCCCTTGCGCATGGCATCATCTCCATGCTTGTTCTTGCTCCAATGTTCATCCTTCTCCAAGCTAGGCCCTTCATTTGTAAGCAA
>NW_021282874.1:0-1201 GCF_002162155.2 Triticum dicoccoides
AGTAGCAAGCTACCATGGCTCAGTGGAAACACTAGGAGACATTTCCCGGTAAGAGAGGCTACTAAGAATAAACAACTAGATAGTCAGATCCCACACATACCAAGCATTTCAATAACATACACACAATATGCTCGATATGTGCAAATACAACATGGCATCACAACATGACTCTATAACTCAAGTATTTAATCAATAGGCTCCGAGGAGCGAGATATTACAAACAGGGGTCTCATGACCCAACATTCAGAGCATACATATCAAAGCACAAGCGGAAGCTATCATGTCTGAGTACAGACATCTATAAATGAAAAAGGCTGAGAAGCCTGACTATCTACCAAATCCTGCCGAGGCACAAGACCGTAGCTGAGGTAACAAGCTAAACGTCGAAGTCCACGTGGAACTACTAGTGAGACCGAAGTCTCTCTGCAAAAACATAAAATAGGCAAACGTGAGTACAAATGTACTCAGCAAGACTTACATCAGAACTAACTACATATGCATCATTATCAACAAGGGGATGGTGGGGTTTAACTGCAGCAAGCCAGCTTTGACTCGGTGGCTATCCTAAACTACGACTGCAAGCAACTCTTTTGAGGTGGCGCACATGAGTCCACATATTCACCATATCAATACACCACTATGGATCCGCTCCCGTCTCCCTACGAGAACGCCATCCATAGCACTCACGCTTATCTTGCGTATTTTAGAGTATCCACTTTCACTTGTCTATGAACTGATATAAGCAACCCAGAAGTCCTTTACCGCGGACACGGCTATTCAAATAGATGATATTAACCCTGCAGGGGTGTACTTCTTCATACATGTTTCCACCACTTAGCGTCTGCACACGACATGTGCTCGGCAGACTTCAAGCGAAAGCCGACGTGGGTGTAGACCACGACCTACCTAAACACCTAAGTCTCTAGTCCAGGTTTATTGCCTATTCGGGTTCCATCCATGAGGAGATCCGGCCGGAGTTTCGCTCACAGCCCCAAACGATGTGAACAGGGTTCCCGAGACACCAAACGGGCATCCGGTACACCGTGCCACGTACCTACCGCATCACAGCCCACCCCTACGGTCAGCGCTGTCCACGGCCTCCAGTAAGCTACAAACACCAGAAACTACTTGCAACTCCTGGACAGAGGACAAGGGTGAATAAGAAGTCGAGCGGGGTCATATTTCAGGGCCCAATGTATGG
>NW_021282875.1:0-686 GCF_002162155.2 Triticum dicoccoides
CTAGTTCAAATAATTTTACACTAGAGTTGAACTAGCAGTATAGCCTAGTACAAATAATTTTACACTAGAGTTGAACTAGATCTATAGCCTAGTACAAATAGTTTTACACTAGAGTAGAACTAGCTCTATAAGCTAGTTAAAATAATTTTACACTATAGTTGAACTAGCTCTATAGCCTAGTACAAAGAATTTTACACTAGAGTTGAACTAGCTCTATAAGCTAGTTCAAATGATTTTACACTAGAGTTGAACTAGCTCTATAAGCTAGTGAAAATAATTTTACACTAGAGCTGAACTAGCTCTATAGCCTACTACAAATAATTTTACAATAGAGTTGAACTAGCACTATAAGCTAGTTCAAATAATTTTACACTAGAGTTGAACTAGCTCTATAGCCTAGTACAAATAATTTTACACTTGAGTTGAACTAGCACTATAAGCTAGTTTAAATAATTTTACACTAGAGGTGAACTAGCTCTATATGCAAGTTGAAATAGTTTTACACAAGAGTTGCACTAGCTCTATAGCCTAGTACAAATAATTTTACACTAGAGTTGAACTAGCTCTATAAGATAGTTCAAATAATTTGACACTAGAGTTGAACTAGCTCTATAGCCTAGTACATAGAATTTTACACTAGAATTGAACTAGCTCTATAAGCTTGTTGAAATAATTTTACACTAGAG
>NW_021282875.1:4823-5668 GCF_002162155.2 Triticum dicoccoides
TGAACTAGCTCTATAAGCTAGTTAAAATAATTTTACACTATAGTTGAACTAGCTCTATAGCCTAGTACAAAGAATTTTACACTAGAGTTGAACTAGCTCTATAAGCTAGTTCAAATAATTTTACACTAGAGTTGAACTAGCTCTATAGCCTAGTACAAATAATTTTACACTAGAGTTGAACTAGCTCTAGTTCAAATAATTTGACACTAGAGTTTAACTATCTCTAAAAGCTAGTTCAAATAATTTTACACTAGGGTTGAACTAGCTCTATAGCCTAATACAAATAATTTTACACTAGAGTTGAACTAGCTCTATAGCCTACTACAAATAATTTTACAATAGAGTTGAACTAGCTCTATAAGCTAGTTCAAATGATTTTACACTAGAGTTGAACTAGCTCTATAAGCTAGTTCAAATAATTTTACACTAGAGTTGAACTAGCTCTATAGCCTACTACAAATAATTTTACAATAGAGATGAACTAGCACTATAAACTAGTTCAAATAATTTTACACTAGAGTTGAACTAGCTCTATAGCCTAGTACAAATAACTTTACACTTGAGTTGAACTAACACTATAAGCTAGTTTAAATAATTTTACACTAGAGGTGAACCAGCTCTATATGCAAGTTGAAATAATTTTACACTAGAGTTGCACTAGCTCTATAGCCTAGTACAAATAATTTTACACTAGAGTTGAACTAGCTCTATAAGATAGTTCAAATAATTTGACACTAGAGTTGAACTAGCTCTATAGCCTAGTACATAGAATTTTACACTACAATTGAACTAGCTCTATAAGCTAGTTGAAATAATTTTACACTAGAGTTGAACTAGCTCTATAG
>NW_021282875.1:7966-8352 GCF_002162155.2 Triticum dicoccoides
ATAGCCTAGTACAAATAATTTTACACTAGAGTTGAACTAGCTCTAGTTCAAATAATTTGACACTAGAGTTTAACTAGCTCTATAAGCTAGTTCAAATAATTTTACACTAGGGTTTAACTAGCTCTATAGCCTAATACAAATAATTTTACACTAGAGTTGAACTAGCTCTATAGCCTACTACAAATAATTTTACAATAGAGTTGAACTAGCTCTATAAGCTAGTTCAAATGATTTTACACTAGAGTTGAACTAGCTCTATAAGCTAGTTCAAATAATATTACACTAGAGTTGAACTAGCTCTATAGCCTACTACAAATAATTTTACAATAGAGTTGAACTAGCACTATAACCTAGTTCAAATAATTTTACACTAGAGTTGAACTAGC
>NW_021282875.1:11335-14335 GCF_002162155.2 Triticum dicoccoides
TAGTTAAAATAATTTTACACTAGAGTTGAACTAGCTCTATAGCCTACTACAAATAATTTTACACTAGAGTTGAACTAGCACTATGAGCTAGTTAAAATAATTTTACACTAGAGTTGAACTAGCTCTATAGCCTAGTACAAATAATTATACACTAGAGTTGAACTAGCTCTATAAGCTAGTTAAAATAATTTTACACTATAGTTGAACTAGCTCTATAGCCTATTACAAATGATTTTACACTACAGTTGAACTAGCTCTATAAGCTAGTTAAAATAATTTTACACTAGAGTTGAACTAGCTCTATAGCCTACTACAAATAATTTTACACTAGAGTTGAACTAGCAATATAAGCTAGTTCAAATAATTTTACACTTGAGTTGAACTAGCACTATAAGCTAGTTTAAATAATTTTACACTAGAGGTGAACTAGCTCTATATGCAAGTTGAAATAATTTTACACTAGAGTTGCACTAGCTCTATAGCCTAGTACAAATAATGTTACACTAGAGTTGAACTAGCTCTATAAGATAGTTCAAATAATTTGACACTAGAGTTGAACTAGCTCTATAGCCTAGTACATAGAATTTTACACTACAATTGAACTAGCTCTATAAGCTTGTTGAAATAATTTTACACTAGAGTTGAACTAGCTCTATAGCCTAGTACAAATAATTATACACAAGAGTTGAACTAGCTCTATAAGCTAGTTAAAATAATTTTACAATAGAGTTGACCTAGCTCTATAGCCTAATACAAATGATTTTACACTAGAGTACTAGTTGAACTAGTTCTATGGCCTATTACAAATGATTTTACACTAGAGTTTAACTAGCTCTATAAGCTAGTTCAAATAATTTTACACTAGAGTTGAACTAGCAGTATAGCCTAGTACAAATAATTTTAGACTAGAGTTGAACTAGATCTATAGCCTAGTACAAATAATTTTACACTAGAGTAGAACTAGCTCTATAAGCTAGTAAAAATAATTTTACACTATAGTTGAACTAGCTCTATAGCCAAGTAAAAAGAATTTTACACTAGAGTTGAACTAGCTCTATAAGCTAGTTCAAATAATTTTACACTAGAGTTGAACTAGCTCTATAGCCTAGTACAAATAATTTTACACTAGAGTTGAACTAGCTCTATAAGATAGTTCAAATAATATGACACTAGAGTTGAACTAGCTCTATAGCCTAGTACATAGAATTTTACACTACAATTGAACTAGCTCTATAAGCTTGTTGAAATAATTTTACACTAGAGTTGAACTACCTCTATAGCCTAGTACAAATAATTATACACTAGAGTTGAACTAGCTCTATAAGCTAGTTAAAATAATTTTACAATAGAGTTGACCTAGCTCTATAGCCTAATACAAATGATTTTACACTAGAGTTGAACTAGTTCTATGGCCTATTACAAATGATTTTACACTAGAGTTTAACTAGCTCTATAAGCTAGTTCAAATAATTTTACACTAGAGTTGAACTAGCTCTATAGCCTACTACAAATAATTTTACACTAGAGTTGAACTAGCACTATAAGCTAGTTCATATAATTTTACACTAGAGTTGAACTAGCTCTATATCCTAGTACAAAAAAATTTACACTAGAGTTGAACTAGCTCTATAAGCTAGTTCAAATAATTTTACACTAGAGTTGAACTAGCAGTATAGCCTAGTATAAATAATTTTACACTAGAGTTGAACTAGATCTATAGCCTAGTACAAATAATTTTACACTAGAGTAGAACTAGCTTTATAAGCTAGTTAAAATAATTTTACACTATAGTTGAACTAGCTCTATACCCTAGTAAAAAGAATTTTACACTAGAGTTGAACTAGCTCTATAAGCTAGTTCAGATAATTTTACACTAGAGTTAAACTAGCTCTATAAGATAGTTCAAATAATTTGACACTAGAGTTGAACTAGCTCTATAGCCTAGTACATAGAATTTTAAACTACAATTGAACTAGCTCTATAAGCTTGTTGAAATAATTTTACACTAGAGTTGAACTAGCTCTATAGCCTAGTACAAATAATTATACACTAGAGTTGAACTAGCTCTATAAGCTAGTTAAAATAATTTTACAATAGAGTTGACCTAGCTCTATAGCCTAATACAAATGATTTTACACTAGAGTTGAACTAGTTCTATGGCCTATTACAAATGATTTTACACTAGAGTTTAACTAGCTCTATAAGCTAGTTCAAATAATTTTACACTAGAGTTGAACTAGCTCTATAGCCTACTACAAATAATTTTACACTAGAGTTGAACTAGCACTATAAGCTTGTTCAAATAGTTTTACACTAGAGTTGAACTAGCTCTATAGCCTAGTACAAAAATTTTTACACTAGAGTTGAACTAGCTCTATAAGCTAGTTAAAATAATTTTACACTATAGTTGAACTAGCTCTATAGCCTAGTACAAAAAAATTTACACTAGAGTTGAACTAGCTCTATAAGCTAGTTCAAATAATTTTACACTAGAGTTGAACTAGCAGTATAGCCTAGTACAAATAATTTTACACTAGAGTTGAACTAGATCTATATCCTAGTACAAATAATTTTACACTAGAGTAGAACTAGCTCTATAAGCTAGTTAAAATAATTTTACACTATAGTTGAACTAGCTCTATAGCCTAGTACAAAGAATTTTACACTAGAGTTGAACTAGCTCTATAAGCTAGTTCAAATAATTTTACACTAGAGTTGAACTAGCTCTATAGCCTAGTACAAATAATTTTACACTAGAGTTGAACTAGCTCTATAAGATAGTTCAAATAATTTGACACTAGAGTTGAACTAGCTCTATAGCCTAGTACATAGAATTTTACACTACAATTGAACTAGCTCTATAAGCTTGTTGAAATAATTTTACACTAGAGTTGAACTAGCTCTATAGCCTAGTACAAATAATTATACACTAGAGTTGAACTAGCTCTATAAGCTAGTTAAAATAATTTTACAATAGAGTTGACCTAGCTCTATAGCCTA
>NW_021282875.1:15771-17995 GCF_002162155.2 Triticum dicoccoides
CTATAGCCTAGTACAAATAATTTTACACTAGAGTAGAACTAGCTCTATAAGCTAGTTCAAATAATTTTACACTAGAGTTGAACTAGCTCTATAGCCTAGTACAAATAATTTTACACTAGAGTTGAACTAGCTCTAGTTCAAATAATTTGACACTAGAGTTTAACTAGCTCTATAAGCTAGTTCAAATAATTTTACACTAGGGTTGAACTAGCTCTATTACCTACTACAAATAATTTTACAATAGAGTTGAACTAGCTCTATAAGCTAGTTCAAATGATTTTACACTAGAGTTGAACTATCTCTATAAGCTAGTTAAAATAATTTTACACTAGAGTTGAACTAGCTCTATAGCCTACTACAAATAATTTTACAATAGAGTTGAGCTAGCACTATAAGCTAGTTCAAATAATTTTACACCAGAGTTGAACTAGCTCTATAGCCTAGTACAAATAATTTTACACTTGAGTTGAACTAGCACTATAAGCTAGTTTAAATAATTTTACACTAGAGGTGAACTAGCTCTATATGCAAGTTGAAATAATTTTACACTAGAGTTGCACTAGCTCTATAGCCTAGTACAAATAATTTTACACTAGAGTTGAACTAGCTCTATAAGATAGTTCAAATAATTTGACACTAGAGTTGAACTAGCTCTATAGCCTAGTACATAGAATTTTACACTACAATTGAATTAGCTCTATAAGCTAGTTGAAATAATTTCACACTAGAGTTGAACTAGCTCTATAGCCTAGTACAAATAATTATACACTAGAGTTGAACTAGCTCTATAAGCTAGTTAAAATAATTTTACAATAGAGTTGACCTAGCTCTATAGCCTAATACAAATGATTTTACACTAGAGTTGAACTAGTTCTATGGCCTATTACAAATGATTTTACACTACAGTTGAACTAGCTCTATAAGCTAGTTAAAATAATTTTACACTAGAGTTGAACTAGCTCTATAGCCTACTACAAATAATTTTACACTAGAGTTGAACTAGCAATATAAGCTAGTTCAAATAATTTTACACTAGAGTTGAACTAGCTCTATAGCCTAGTACAAATAATTTTACACTAGAGTTGAACTAGCACTATAAGCTAGTTTAAATAATTTTACACTAGAGGTGAACTAGCTCTATATTTAAGTTGAAATAATTTTACACTAGAGTTGCACTAGCTCTATAGCCTAGTACAAATAATTTTACACTAGAGTTGAACTAGCTCTATAAGATAGTTCAAATAATTTGACACTAGAGTTGAACTAGCTCTATAGCCTAGTACATAGAATTTTACACTACAATTGAACTAGCTGTATAAGCTAGTTGAAATAATTTTACACTAGAGTTGAACTAGCTCTATAGCCTAGTACAAATAATTATACACTCGAGTTGAACTAGCTCTATAAGCTAGTTAAAATAATTTTACAATAGAGTTGACCTAGCTCTATAGCCTAATACAAATGATTTTACACTAGACTTGAACTAGTTCTATAGCCTATTACAAATGATTTTACACTAGAGTTGAACTAGCTCTATAAGCTAGTTCAAATAATTTTACACTAGAGTTGAATTGGCTCTATGGCCTAGTACAAATAATTTTACACTAGAGTTGAACTAGCTCTATAGCCTAGTACAAATAATTTTACACTAGAGTTGAACTAGCTCTAGTTCAAATAATTTGACACTAGAGTTTAACTAGCTCTATAAGCTAGTTCAAATAATTTTACACTAGGGTTGAACTAGCTCTATAGCCTAATACAAATAATTTTACATTACAGTTGAACTAGCTCTATAGCCTACTACAAATAATTTTACAATAGAGTTGAACTAGCTCTATAAGCTAGTTCAAATAATTTTACACTAGGGTTGAACTAGCTCCATAGCCTAGTACAAATAATTTTACACTAGAGTTGAACTAGCACAATAAGCTAGTTTAAATAATTTTACACTAGAGTTGAACTAGCTCAATAAGCAAGTTGAAATAATTTTACACTAGAGTTGCACTAGCTCTATAGCCTAGTACAAATAATTTTACACTAGAGTTGAACTAGCTCTATAAGATAGTTCAAATAATTTGACACTAGAGTTGAACTAGCTCTATAGCCTAGTACATAGAATTTCACACTACAATTGAACTAGCTCTATAAGCTAGTTGAAATAATTTTACACTAGAGTTGAACTAGCTCTATAGCCTAGTACAAATAATTATCCACTAGAGTTGAA
>NW_021282875.1:26512-27392 GCF_002162155.2 Triticum dicoccoides
TTTACACTAGGGTTGAACTAGCTCTATAGCCTAATACAAATAATTTTACAGTATAGTTGAACTAGCTCTATAGCCTACTACAAATAATTTTACAATAGAGTTGAACTAGCTCTATAAGCTAGTTCAAATAATTTTACACTAGGGTTGAACTAGCTCCATAGCCTAGTACAAATAATTTTACACTAGAGTTGAACTAGCACAATAAGCTAGTTTAAATAATTTTACACTAGAGTTGAACTAGCTCTATAAGCAAGTTGAAATAATTTTACACTAGAGTTGCACTAGCTATATAGCCTAGTACAAATAATTTTACACTAGAGTTGAACTAGCTCTATAAGCTAGTTAAAATAATTTTACAATAGAGTTGACCTAGCTCTATAGCCTAATACAAATGATTTTACACTAGATTTGAACTAGTTCTATAGCCTATTACAAATGATTTTACACTAGAGTTGAACTAGCTCTATAAGCTAGTTCAAATAATTTTACCCCCAGAGTTGAACTAGCTGTATAGCGTACTACAAATAATTTTACACTAGAGTTGAACTAGCACTATAAGCTAGTTCAAATAATTTTACACTAGAGTTGAACTAGCTCTATAAGCTAGTTAAAATAATTTTACAATAGAGTTGACCTAGCTCTATAAGCTAGTTCAAATAATTTTACACTAGAGTTGAACTAGCTCTATGGCCTAGTACAAATAATTTTACACTAGAGTTGAACTAGCTCTATAGCCTAGTACAAATAATTTTACACTAGAGTTGAACTAGCTCTAGTTCAAATAATTTGACACTAGAGTTTAACTAGCTCTATAAGCTAGTTCAAATAATTTTACACTAGGGTTGAACTAGCTCTATAGCCTAATACAAATAATTTTACA
>NW_021282875.1:28355-29542 GCF_002162155.2 Triticum dicoccoides
TAGAGTTTAACTAGCTCTATAAGCTAGTTCAAATAATTTTACACTAGCGTTGAACTAGCTCTATAGCCTAATACAAATAATTTTACAGTACAGTTGAACTAGCTCTATAGCCTACTACAAATAATTTTACAATAGAGTTGAACTATCTCTATAAGCTAGTTCAAATAATTTTACACTAGGGTTGAACTAGCTCCATAGCCTAGTACAAATAATTTTACACTAGAGTTGAACTAGCACAATAAGCTAGTTTAAATAATTTTACACTAGAGTTGAACTAGCTCTATAAGAAAGTTGAAATAATTTTACACTAGAGTTGCACTAGCTCTATAGCCTAGTACAAATAATTTTACACTAGAGTTGAACTAGCTCTATAAGCTAGTTAAAATAATTTTACAATAGAGTTGACCTAGCTCTATAGCCTAATACAAATGATTTTACACTAGATTTGAACTAGTTCTATAGCCTATTACAAATGATTTTACACTAGAGTTGAACTAGCTCTATAAGCTAGTTCAAATAATTTTACTCCAGAGTTGAACTAGCTCTATAGCCTACTACAAATAATTTTACACTAGAGTTGAACTAGCACTATAAGCTAGTTCAAATAATTTTACACTAGAGTTGAACTAGCTCTATAAGCTAGTTAAAATAATTTTACAATAGAGTTGACCTAGCTCTATAGCCTAATACAAATGATTTTACACTAGAGTTGAACTAGTTCTATGGCCTATTACAAATGATTTTACACTACAGTTGAACCAGCTCTAT
Organism: Triticum dicoccoides; assembly: GCF_002162155.2. Classification (NCBI taxonomy): domain Eukaryota; kingdom Viridiplantae; phylum Streptophyta; class Magnoliopsida; order Poales; family Poaceae; genus Triticum; species Triticum dicoccoides. Next base: position 29,124 of record NW_021282875.1, read on the forward strand.
AAGCTAGTTAAAATAATTTTACACTAGAGTTGAACTAGCTCTATAGCCTACTACAAATAATTTTACACTAGAGTTGAACTAACAATATAAGCTAGTTCAAATAATTTTACACTAGAGTTGAACTAGCTCTATAGCCTAGTACAAATAATAATACACTAGAGTTGAACTAGCTCTATAAGCTAGTTAAAATAATTTTACAATAGAGTTGACCTAGCTCTATAGCCTAATACAAATGATTTTACACTAGATTTGAACTAGTCCTATAGCCTATTACAAATGATTTTACACTAGGGTTGAACTAGCTCTATAAGCTAGTTCAAATAATTTTACACTAGAGTTGAACTAGCTCTATGGCCTAGTACAAATAATTTTACACTAGAGTTGAACTAGCTCTATAGCCTAGTACAAATAATTTTACA
>NW_021282875.1:30382-30876 GCF_002162155.2 Triticum dicoccoides
AATTTTACACTACAATTGAACTAGCTCTATAAGCTAGTTGAAATAATTTTACACTAGAGTTGAACTAGCTCTATAGCCTACTACAAATAATTATACACTAGAGTTGAACTAGCTCTATAAGTTAGTTAAAATAATTTTACAATAGAGTTGACCTAGCTCTATAGCCTAATACAAATGATTTTACACTAGAGTTGAACTAGTTCTATGGCCTATTACAAATGATTTTACACTACAGTTGAACTAGCTCTATAAGCTAGTTAAAATAATTTTACACTAGAGTTGAACTAGCTCTATAGCCTACTACAAATAATTTACACTAGAGTTGAACTAGCACTATAAGCTAGTTAAAATAATTTTACACTAGAGTTGAACTAGCTCTATAGCCTAGTACAAATAATTATACACTAGAGTTGAACTAGCTCTATAAGCTAGTTAAAATAATTTTACAATAGAGTTGACCTAGCTCTATAGCCTAATACAAATGATTTTACACT
>NW_021282875.1:32230-33088 GCF_002162155.2 Triticum dicoccoides
AACTAGCTCTATAAGATAGTTCAAATAATGTGACACTAGAGTTGAACTAGCTCTATAGCCTAGTACATAGAATTTTACACTACAATTGAACTAGCTCTATAAGCTAGTTGAAATAATTTTACACTAGAGTTGAACTAGCTCTATAGCCTAGTACAAATAATTATCCACTAGAGTTGAACTAGCTCTATAAGTTAGTTAAAATAATTTTACAATAGAGTTGACCTAGCTCTATAGCCTAATACAAATGATTTTACACTAGAGTTGAACTAGTTCTATGGCCTATTACAAATGATTTTACACTACAGTTGAACCAGCTCTATAAGCTAGTTAAAATAATTTTACACTAGAGTTGAACTAGCTCTATAGCCTACTACAAATAATTTTACACTAGAGTTGAACTAGCAATATAAGCTAGTTCAAATAATTTTACACTAGAGTTGAGGTAGCTCTATAGCCTAGTACAAATAATAATACACTAGAGTTGAACTAGCTCTATAAGCTAGTTAAAATAATTTTACAATAGAGTTGACCTAGCTCTATAGCCTAATACAAATGATTTTACACTAGATTTGAACTAGTTCTATAGCCTATTACAAATGATTTTACACTAGAGTTGAACTAGCTCTATAAGCTAGTTCAAATTATTTTACACTAGAGTTGAACTAGCTCTATGGCCTAGTACAAATAATTTTACACTAGAGTTGAACTAGCTCTATAGCCTAGTACAAATAATTTTACACTAGAGTTGAACTCGCTCTAGTTCAAATAATTTGACACTAGAGTTGAACTAGCACTATAAGCTAGTTTAAATAATTTTACACTACACTTGAACTAGCACTATAAGCAAGTTGAAATAAT
>NW_021282875.1:33098-34946 GCF_002162155.2 Triticum dicoccoides
AATTTTACACTACAATTGAACTAGCTCTATAAGCTAGTTGAAATAATTTTACACTAGAGTTGAACTAGCTCTATAGCCTACTACAAATAATTATACACTAGAGTTGAACTAGCTCTATAAGTTAGTTAAAATAATTTTACAATAGAGTTGACCTAGCTCTATAGCCTAATACAAATGATTTTACACTAGAGTTGAACTAGTTCTATGGCCTATTACAAATGATTTTACACTACAGTTGAACTAGCTCTATAAGCTAGTTAAAATAATTTTACACTAGAGTTGAACTAGCTCTATAGCCTACTACAAATAATTTACACTAGAGTTGAACTAGCACTATAAGCTAGTTAAAATAATTTTACACTAGAGTTGAACTAGCTCTATAGCCTAGTACAAATAATTATACACTAGAGTTGAACTAGCTCTATAAGCTAGTTAAAATAATTTTACAATAGAGTTGACCTAGCTCTATAGCCTAATACAAATGATTTTACACTAGATTTGAACTAGCTCTATAGCCTAGTACAAATAATTTTACACTAGAGTTGAACTAGCTCTATAAGATAGTTCAAATAATGTGACACTAGAGTTGAACTAGCTCTATAGCCTAGTACATAGAATTTTACACTACAATTGAACTAGCTCCATAAGCTAGTTGAAATAATTTTACACTAGAGTTGAACTAGCTCTATAGCCTAGTACAAATAATTATCCACTAGAGTTGAACTAGCTCTATAAGTTAGTTAAAATAATTTTACAATAGAGTTGACCTAGCTCTATAGCCTAATACAAATGATTTTACACAAGAGTTGAACTAGTTCTATGGCCTATTACAAATGATTTTACACTACAGTTGAACTAGCTCTATAAGCTAGTTAAAATAATTTTACACTAGAGTTGAACTAGCTCTATAGCCTACTACAAATAATTTTACACTAGAGTTGAACTAGCACTATAAGCTAGTTAAAATAATTTTACACTAGAGTTGAACTAGCTCTATAGCCTAGTACAAATAATTATACACTAGAGTTGAACTATCTCTATAAGCTAGTTAAAATAATTTTACAATAGAGTTGACCTAGCTCTATAGCCTAATACAAATGATTTTACACTAGATTTGAACTAGTTCTATAGCCTATTACAAATGATTTTACACTAGAGTTGAACTAGCTCCATAAGCTAGTTCAAATAATTTTACTCCAGAGTTGAACTAGCTCTATAGCCTACTACAAATAATTTTACACTAGAGTTGAACTAGCACTATAAGCTAGTTCAAATAATTTTACACTAGAGTTGAACTAGCTCTATAAGATAGTTCAAATAATGTGACACTAGAGTTGAACTAGCTCTATAGCCTAGTACATAGAATTTTACACTACAATTGAACTAGCTCTATAAGCTAGTTGAAATAATTTTACACTAGAGTTGAACTAGCTCTATAGCCTAGTACAAATAATTATCCACTAGAGTTGAACTAGCTCTATAAGGTAGTTAAAATAATTTTACAATAGAGTTGACCTAGCTCTATAGCCTAATACAAATGATTTTACACTAGATTTGAACTAGTTCTATAGCCTATTACAAATGATTTTACACTAGAGTTGAACTAGCTCTATAAGCTAGTTCAAATAATTTTACACTAGAGTTGAACTAGCTCTATGGCCTAGTACAAATAATTTTACACTAGAGTTGAACTAGCTCTATAGCCTAGTACAAATAATTTTACACTAGAGTTGAACTCGCTCTAGTTCAAATAATTTGACACTAGAGTTTAACTAGCTCTATAAGCTAGTTCAAATAATTTTACACTAGGGTTGAACTAGCTCTATAGCCTAATACAAATAATTTTAC
>NW_021282875.1:35494-35988 GCF_002162155.2 Triticum dicoccoides
AATTTTACACTACAATTGAACTAGCTCTATAAGCTAGTTGAAATAATTTTACACTAGAGTTGAACTAGCTCTATAGCCTACTACAAATAATTATACACTAGAGTTGAACTAGCTCTATAAGTTAGTTAAAATAATTTTACAATAGAGTTGACCTAGCTCTATAGCCTAATACAAATGATTTTACACTAGAGTTGAACTAGTTCTATGGCCTATTACAAATGATTTTACACTACAGTTGAACTAGCTCTATAAGCTAGTTAAAATAATTTTACACTAGAGTTGAACTAGCTCTATAGCCTACTACAAATAATTTACACTAGAGTTGAACTAGCACTATAAGCTAGTTAAAATAATTTTACACTAGAGTTGAACTAGCTCTATAGCCTAGTACAAATAATTATACACTAGAGTTGAACTAGCTCTATAAGCTAGTTAAAATAATTTTACAATAGAGTTGACCTAGCTCTATAGCCTAATACAAATGATTTTACACT
>NW_021282875.1:36861-37531 GCF_002162155.2 Triticum dicoccoides
TAGTTCATATAATTTTACACTAGGGTTGAACTAGCTCTATAGCCTAATACAAATAATTTTACACTAGAGTTGAACTAGCTCTATAGCCTACTACAAATAATTTTACAATAGAGTTGAACTAGCTCTATAAGCTAGTTCAAATAATTTTACACTAGGGTTGAACTAGCTCCATAGCCTAGTACAAATAATTTTACACTAGAGTTGAACTAGCACTATAAGCTAGTTTAAATAATTTTACACTACAGTTGAACTAGCACTATAAGCAAGTTGAAATAATTTTACACTAGAGTTGCACTAGCTCTATAGCCTAGTACAAATAATTTTACACTAGAGTTGAACTAGCTCTATAAGATAGTTCAAATAATTTGACACTAGAGTTGAACTAGCTCTATAGCCTAGTACATAGAATTTTACACTACAATTGAACTAACTCTATAAGCTAGTTGAAATAATTTTACACTAGAGTTGAACTAGCTCTATAGCTTACTACAAATAATTATACACTAGAGTTGAACTAGCTCTATAAGTTAGTTAAAATAATTTTACAATAGAGTTGACCTAGCTCTATAGCCTAATACAAATGATTTTACACTAGAGTTGAACTAGTTCTATGGCCTATTACAAATGATTTTACACTACAGTAGAACTAGCTCTATAAGCTAGTTAAAAT
>NW_021282875.1:39826-42272 GCF_002162155.2 Triticum dicoccoides
TTTTACACTAGAGTTGAACTAGCTCTATAGCCTAGTACAAATAATTTTACACTAGAGTTGAACTAGCTCTATAAGTTAGTTAAAATAATTTTACACTATAGATGAACTAGATCTATAGCCTAGTACAAAGAATTTTACAGTAGAGTTGAACTAGCTCTATAAGCTAGTTCAAATAATTTTACACTAGAGTTGAACTAGCTCTATAGCCTAGTACAAATAATTTTACACTAGAGTTGAAGTAGCTCTATAAGCTCGTTCAAATAATTTTACACTAGAGTTGAACTAACACTATAGCCTAGTACAAATAATTTTACACTAGAGTTGTTAAAATAATTTTACACTATAGATGAACTAGATCTATAGCCTAGTACAAAGAATTTTACACTAGGGTTGAACTAGCACTATAAGCTAGTTCAAATAATTTGACACTAGAGTTTAACTAGCTCTATAAGCTAGTTCAAATAATTTTACACTAGAGTTGAACTAGCTCTATAGCCTAGTACAAATAATTTTACAATAGAGTTGAACTAGAACTATAAGCTAGTTTAAATAATTTTACACTAGAGTTGAACGAGCTCTATAAGCAAGTTGAAATAATTTTACACTAGAGTTGCACTAGCTCTATAGCCTAGTACAAATAATTTTACACTAGAGTTGAACTAGCTCTATAAGCTAGTTCAAATAATTTTACACTAGAGTTGAACTAGCTCTATAGCCTAGTACAAATAATTTTACACTAGAGTTGAACTAGCTCTAGTTCAAATAATTTGACACTAGAGTTTAACTAGCTCTATAAGCTAGTTCAAATAATTTTACACTAGGGTTGAACTAGATCTATAGCGTAGTACAAATAATAATACACTAGAGTTGAACTAGCTCTATAAGCTAGTTAAAATAATTTTACAATAGAGTTGACCTAGCTCTATAGCCTAATACAAATGATTTTACACTAGATTTGAACTAGTTCTATAGCCTATTACAAATGATTTTACACTAGAGTTGAACTATCTGTATAAGCTAGTTCAAATAATTTTACACTAGAGTTGAACTAGCTCTATGGCCTAGTACAAATAATTTTACACTAGAGTTGAACTACCTCTATAGCCTAGTACAAATAATTTTACACTAGAGTTGAACTAGCTCTAGTTCAAATAATTTGACACTAGAGTTTAACTAGCTCTATAAGCTAGTTCAAATAATTTTACACTAGGGTTGAACTAGCTCTATAGACTAATACAAATAATTTTACACTAGAGTTGAACTAGCTCTATAGCCTACTACAAATAATAATACACTAGTGTTGAACTAGCTCTATAAGCTAGTTAAAATAATTTTACAATAGAGTTGACCTAGCTCTATAGCCTAATACAAATGATTTTACACTAGATTTGAACTAGTTCTATAGCCTATTACAAATGATTTTACACTAGAGTTGAACTAGCTCTATAAGCTAGTTCAAATAATTTTACACTAGAGTTGAACTAGCTATAGTTCAAATAATTTGACACTAGAGTTGATCTAGCTCTATAAGCTAGTTCAAATAAGTTTACACTAGGGTTGAATTAGCTCTATAGCCTAGTACAAATAATTTTACACTAGATTTGAACTAGCACTACAAGCTAGCTTAAATAATTGTACACTAGAGTTGAACTAGCTCTATAAGCAAGTTGAAATAATTTTACACTAGAGTTGAACTAGCTCTATAAGCTAGTTCAAATAATGTTACACTAGAGTTGAACTAGCACTATAGCCTAGTACAAATAATTTTACACTAGAGTTGAACTAGCTCTGTAGCCTAGTACAAATAATTTTACACTAGAGTAGAACTAGCTCTATAAGCTAGTTAACATAATTTTACACTATAGTTGAACTAGCTTTGTAGCCTAGTACAAATAATTTTACACTAGAGTTGAACTAGCTCTATAAGCTAGTTCAAATAATTTTACACTAGAGTTGTACTAGCTCTATAGCCTAGTACAAATAATTTTACACTAGAGTTGAATTAGCACTATAAGCTAGTTTAAATAATTTTACACTATAGTTGAACTAGCTCCATAAGCAAGCTGAAATAATTTTAGATTAGAGTTGCACTAGCTCTATAGCCTAGTACAAATAATTTGACACTAGCGTTGAACTAGCTCTATAAGCTAGTTCAAATAATTTTACACTAGAGTTGAACTAGCTCTATAAGCTCGTTCAAATAATTTTACACTAGAGTTGAACTAACACTATAGCCTAGTACAAATAATTTTACACTAGAGTTGAACTAGCTCTATAGCCTAGTACAAATAATTTTACACTAGAGTTGAACTAGCTCTATAAGCTAGTTAAAATAATTTTACACTATAGATGAACTAGATCTATAGCCTAGTACAAAGAATTTTACACTAGAGTTGAACTAGCTCTATAAGCTAGTTCAAATAATTTTACACTAGAGTTGAACTAG
>NW_021282875.1:43657-44459 GCF_002162155.2 Triticum dicoccoides
ACAGTTGAACTAGCACTATAAGCAAGTTGAAATAATTTTACACTAGAGTTGCACTAGCTCTATAGCCTAGTACAAATAATTTTACACTAGAGTTCAACTAGCTCTATAAGCTAGTTCAAATAATTTGACACTAGAGTTGAACTAGCTCTATAGCCTAGTACAAATAATTTTACACTAGAGTTGAACTAGCTCTAGTTCAAATAATTTGACACTAGAGTTTAGCTAGCTCTATAAGCTAGTTCAAATAATTTTACACTAGGGTTGAACTAGCTCTATAGCCTAGTACAAATAATAATACACTAGAGTTGAACTAGCTCTATAAGCTAGTTAAAATAATTTTACAATAGAGTTGACCTAGCTCTATAGCCTAATACAAATGATTTTACACTAGATTTGAACTGGTTCTATAGCCTATTACAAATGATTTTACACTAGAGTTGAACTAGCTCTATAAGCTAGTTCAAATAATTTTACACTAGAGTTGAACTAGCTCTATGGCCTAGTACAAATAATTTTACACTAGAGTTGTACTGGCTCTATAGCCTAGTACAAATAATTTTACACTAGAGTTGAACTAGCTCTAGTTCAAATAATTTGACACTAGAGTTTAACTAGCTCTATAAGCTAGTTCAAATAATTTTACACTAGGGTTGAACTAGCTCTATAGCCTAGTACAAATAATAATACACTAGAGTTGAACTAGCTCTATAAGCTAGTTAAAATAATTTTACAATAGAGTTGACCTAGCTCTATAGCCTAATACAAATGATTTTACACTACATTTGAACTAGTTCTATAGCCT
>NW_021282875.1:46851-47657 GCF_002162155.2 Triticum dicoccoides
ACTATAAGCTAGTTTAAATAATTTTACACTAGAGTTGAACGAGCTCTATAAGCAAGTTGAAATAATTTTACACTAGAGTTGCACTAGCTCTATAGCCTAGTACAAATAATTTTACACTAGAGTTGAACTAGCTCTATAAGCTAGTTCAAATAATTTTACACTAGAGTTGAACTAGCTCTATAGCCTAGTACAAATAATTTTACACTAGAATTGAACTAGCTCTAGTTCAAATAATTTGACACTAGATTTGAACTAGCACTACAAGCTAGCTTAAATAATTTTACACTAGAGTTGAACTAGCTCTATAAGCTAGTTAAAATAATTTTACACTATAGATGAACTAGATCTATAGCCTAGTATAAAGAATTTTACACTAGAGTTGAACTAGCTCTATAAGCTAGTTCAAATAATTTTACACTAGAGTTGAACTAGCTCTATAGCCTAGTACAAATAATTTTACACTAGAGTTGAACTAGCTCTATAAGCTCGTTCAAATAATTTTACACTAGAGTTGAACTAACACTATAGCCTAGTACAAATAATTTTACACTAGAGTTGTTAAAATAATTTTACACTATAGATGAACTAGATCTATAGCCTAGTACAAAGAATTTTACACTAGAGTTGAACTAGCACTATAAGCTAGTTCAAATAATTTGACACTAGAGTTTAACTAGCTCTATAAGCTAGTTCAAATAATTTTACACTAGAGTTGAACTAGCTCTATAGCCTAGTACAAATAATTTTACACTAGAGTTGAACTAGCACTATAAGCTAGTTTAAATAATTTTACACTAGAGTTGAAC
>NW_021282875.1:48841-50329 GCF_002162155.2 Triticum dicoccoides
AGTTTAACTAGCTCTATAAGCTAGTTCAAATAATTTTACACTAGGGTTGAACTAGCTCTATAGCCTAATACAAATAATTTTACACTAGAGTTGAACTAGCTCTATAGCCTACTACAAATAATTTTACAATAGAGTTGAACTATCTCTATAAGCTAGTTCAAATAATTTTACACTAGGGTTGAACTAGCTCCATAGCCTAGTACAAATAATTTTACACTAGAGTTGAACTAGCACTATAAGCTAGTTTAAATAATTTTACACTACAGTTGAACTAGCACTATAAGCAAGTTGAAATAATTTTACACTACAGTTGCACTAGCTCTATAGCCTAGTACAAATAATTTTACACTAGAGTTGAACTAGCTCTATAAGCTAGTTCAAATAATTTGACACTAGAGTTGAACTAGCTCTATAGCCTAGTACAAATAATTTTACACTAGAGTTTAACTAGCTCTAGTTCAAAAAATTTGACACTAGAGTTTAACTAGCTCTATAAGCTAGTTCAAATAATTTTACACTAGGGTTGAACTAGCTCTATAGCCTAGTACAAATAATAATACACTAGAGTTGAACTAGCTCTATAAGCTAGTTCAAATAATTTTACAATAGAGTTGACCTAGCTCTATAGCCTAATACAAATGATTTTACACTAGATTTGAACTAGTTCTATAGCCTATTACAAATGATTTTACACTAGAGTTGAACTAGCTCTATAAGCTAGTTCAAATAATTTTACACTAGAGTTCAACTAGCTCTAGTTCAAATAATTTGACACTAGAGTTTAACTAGCTCTATAAGCTAGTTCAAATAATTTTACACTAGGGTTGAACTAGCTCTATAGCCTAATACAAATAATTTTACACTAGAGTTGAACTAGCTCTATAGCCTACTACAAATAATTTTACAATAGAGTTGAACTAGCTCTATAAGCTGGTTCAAATAATTTTACACTAGAGTTGAACTAGCTCTATAGCCTAGTACAAATAATAATACACTAGTGTTGAACTAGCTCTATAAGCTAGTTAAAATAATTTTACAATAGAGTTAACCTAGCTCTATAGCCTAATACAAATGATTTTACACTAGATTTGAACTAGTTCTATAGCCTATTACAAATGATTTTACACTAGAGTTGAACTAGCTCTATAGGCTAGTTCAAATAATTTTACACTAGAGTTGAACTAGCTCTATGGCCTAGTACAAATAATTTTACACTAGAGTTGAACTAGCTCTATAGCCTAGTACAAATAATTTTACACTAGAGTTGAACTAGCTCTAGTTCAAATAATTTGACACTAGAGTTTAACTAGCTCTATAAGCTAGTTCAAATAATTTTACACTAGGGTTGAACTAGCTCTATAGCCTAGTACAAATAATAATACACTAGAGTTGAACTAGCTCTATAAGCTAGTTAAAATAATTTTACAATAGAGTTGACCTAGCTCTATAGCCTAATACAAATGATTTTACACTAGATTTGAACTAGTT
>NW_021282875.1:52082-55970 GCF_002162155.2 Triticum dicoccoides
CAAATAATTATACACTAGAGTTGAACTAGCTCTATAAGCTAGTTAAAATAATTTTACAATAGAGTTGACCTAGCTCTATAGCCTAATACAAATGATTTTACACTAGATTTGAACTAGTTCTATAGCCTATTACAAATGATTTTACACTAGAGTTGAACTAGCTCTATAAGCTAGTTCAAATAATTTTACACCAGAGTTGAACTAGCTCTATAGCCTACTACAAATAATTTTACACTAGAGTTGAACTAGAACTATAAGCTAGTTCAAATAATTTTACACTGGAGTTGAACTAGCTCTATAGCCTAGTACAAATAATTTTACACTAGAGTTGAACTAGCTCTATAAGCTAGTTCAAATAATGTTACACTAGAGTTGAACTAGCACTATAGCCTAATACAAATAATTTTACACTAGAGTTGAACTAGCTCTGTAGCCTAGTACAAATAATTTTACACTAGAGTAGAACTAGCTCTATAAGCTAGTTAAAATAATTTTACACTATAGTTTAACTAGCCTTGTAGCCTAGTACAAAGAATTTTACACTAGAGTTGAACTAGCTCTATAAGCTAGTTCAAATAATTTTACACTAGAGTTGTACTAGCTCTATAGCCTAGTACAAATAATTTTACACTAGAGTTGAATTAGCACTATAAGCTAGTTTAAATAATTTTACACTATAGTTGAACTAGCTCCATAAGCAAGTTGAAATAATTTTACATTAGAGTTGCACTAGCTCTATAGCTTAGTACAAATAATTTGACACTAGCGTTGAACTAGCTCTATAAGCTAGTTCAAATAATTTTACACTAGAGTTGAACTAGCTCTATAAGCTCGTTCAAATAATTTTACACTAGAGTTGAACTAACACTATAGCCTAGTACAAATTTTTTTACACTAGAGTTGAACTAGCTCTATAGCCTAGTACAAATAATTTTACACTAGAGTTGAACTAGCTCTATAAGCCAGTTAAAATAATTTTACACTATAGATGAACTAGATCTATAGCCTAGTACAAAGAATTTTACACTAGAGTTAAACTAGCTCTATAAGCTAGTTCAAATAATTTTACACTACAGTTGAACTAGCTCTATAGCCTAGTGCAAATAATTTTACACTAGAGTTGAACTAGCTCTATAAGCTCGTTCAAATAATTTTACACTAGAGTTGAACTAACACTATAGCCTAGTACAAGTAATTTTACACTAGAGTTGAACTAGCTCTGTAAGCTAGTTAAAATAATTTTAGACTATAGATGAACTAGATCTATAGCCTAGTACAAAGAATTTTACACTAGAGTTGAACTAGCACTATAAGCTAGTTCAAATAATTTGACACTAGAGTTTAACTAGCTCTATAAGCTAGTTCAAATAATTTTACAATAGAGTTGAACTAGCTCTGTAGCCTAGTACAAATAATTTTACACTAGAGTTGAACTAGCACTATAAGCTAGTTTAAATAATTTTACACTAGAGTTGAACGAGCTCTATAAGCAAGTTGAAATAATTTTACACTAGAGTTGCACTAGCTCTATAGCCTAGTACAAATAATTTTACACTAGAGTTGAACTAGTTCTATAAGCTAGTTCAAACAATTTTACACTAGAGTTGAACTAGCTCTATAGCCTAGTACAAATAATTTTACACTAGAGTTGAACTAGCTCTAGTTCAAATAATTTGACACTAGAGTTTAACTAGCTCTATAAGCTAGTCAAATAATTTTACACTAGGGTTGAACTAGCTCTATAGCCTAGTACAAATAATTTTACACTAGATTTGAACTAGCACTATAAGCTAGCTTAAATAATTTTACACTAGAGTTGAACTAGCTCTATAAGCAAGTTGAAATAATTTTACACTAGAGTTGAACTAGCTCTATAAGCTAGTTCAAATAATGTTACACTAGAGTTGAACTAGCACTATAGCCTAGTACAAATAATTTTACACTAGAGTTGAACTAGCTCTGTAGCCTAGTACAAATAATTTTACACTAGAGTAGAACTAGCTCTATAAGCTAGTTAACATAATTTTACACTATAGTTGAACTAGCTTTGTAGCCTAGTACAAAGAATTTTACACTAGAGTTGAACTAGCTCTATAAGGTAGTACAAATAATTTTACACTAGAGTTGTACTAGCTCTATAGCCTAGTACAAATAATTTTACACGAGAGTTGAATTAGCACTATAAGCTAGTTTAAATAATTTTACACTATAGGTGAACTAGCTCCATAAGCAAGTTGAAATAATTTTACATTAGAGTTGCACTAGCTCTATAGCCTAATACAAATGATTTTACACTAGAGTTGAACTAGTTCTATGGCCTATTACAAATGATTTTACACTACAGTTGAACTAGCTCTATAAGCTAGTTAAAATAATTTTATACTAGAGTTGAACTAGCTCTATAGCCTACTACAAATAATTTTACACTAGAGTTGAACTAGCACTATAAGCTAGTTCAAATAATTTTACACTAGAGTTGAACTAGCTCTATAGCCTAGTACAAATAATTATACACTAGAGTTGAACTAGCTTTATAAGCTAGTTAAAATAATTTTACAATATAGTTGACCTAGCTCTATAGCCTAATATAAATGATTTTACACTAGATTTGAACTAGTTCTATAGCCTATTACAAATGATTTTACACTAGAGTAGAACTAGCTCTATAAGCTAGTTCAAATAATTTTACACTAGAGTTGAACTAGCTCTATAGCCTACAACAAATAATTTTACACTAGAGTTGAACTAGCACTATAAGCTAGTTCAAATAATTTTACACTAGCGTTGAACTAGCTCTATAGCCTAGTACAAATAATTTTACACTAGAGTTGAACTAGCTCTATAAGCTAGTTCAAATAATGTTACACTAGAGTTGAACTAGCACTATAGCCTAGTACAAATAATTTTACACTAGAGTTGAACTAGCTCTGTAGCCTAGTACAAATAATTTTACACTAGAGTAGAACTAGCTCTATAAGCTAGTTAAAATAATTTTACACTATAGTTGAACTAGCTTTGTAGCCTAGTACAAAGAATTTTACACTAGAGTTGAACTAGCTCTATAAGCTAGTTCAAATAATTTTACACTAGAGTTGTACTAGCTCTATAGCCTAGTACAAATAATTTTACACCAGAGTTGAATTAGCACTATAAGCTAGTTTAAATAATTTTACACTATAGCTGAACTAGCTCCATAAGCAAGTTGAAATAATTTTACATTAGAGTTGCACTAGCTCTACAGCCTAGTACAAATAGTTTGATACTAGCATTGAACTAGCTCTATAAGCTAGTTCAAATAATTTTACACTAGAGTTGAACTAGCTCTATAAGCTCGTTCAAATAATTTTACACTAGAGTTGAACTAACACTATAGCCTAGTACAAATAATTTTACACTAGAGTTGAACTAGCTCTATAGCCTAGTACAAATAATTTTACACTAGAGTTGAACTAGCTCTATAAGCTAGTTAAAATAATTTTACACTATAGATGAACTAGATCTATAGCCTAGTACAAAGAATTTTACACTAGAGTTGAACTAGATCTATAAGCTAGTTCAAATAATTTTACACTAGAGTTGAACTAACACTATAGCCTAGTACAGATAATTTTACACTAGAGTTGAACTAGCTCTATAAGCTAGTTAAAATAATTTTACACTATAGATGAACTAGATCTATAGCCTAGTACAAAGAATTTTACACTAGAGTTGAACTAGCACTATAAGCTAGTTCAAATAATTTGACACTAGAGTTTAACTAGCTCTATAAGCTAGTTCAAATAATTTTACACTAGAGTTGAACTAGCTCTATAGCCTAGTATAAATAATTTTACACTAGAGTTGAACTAGCACTAGTTCAAATAATTTGACACTAGAGTTTAACTAGCT
>NW_021282875.1:55980-57860 GCF_002162155.2 Triticum dicoccoides
ACAAATAATTTTACACTAGAGTTGAACTAGCTCTATAAGCTCGTTCAAATAATTTTACACTAGAGTTGAACTAACACTATAGCCTAGTACAAATAATTTTACACTAGAGTTGAACTAGCTCTATAAGCTAGTTAAAATAATTTTACACTATAGATGAACTAGATCTATAGCCTAGTACAAAGAATTTTACACTAGAGTTGAACTAGCACTATAAGCTAGTTCAAATAATTTGACACTAGAGTTTAACTAGCTCTATAAGCTAGTTCAAATAATTTTACACTAGAGTTGAACTAGCTCTATAGCCTAGTATAAATAATTTTACACTAGAGTTGAACTAGCACTAGTTCAAATAATTTGAGACTAGAGTTTAACTAGCTCTATAAGCTAGTTCAAATAATTTTACACTAGGGTTGAACTAGCTCTATAGCCTAGTACAAATAATTTTACACTAGAGTTGAACTAGCACTATAAGCTAGCTTAAATAATTTTACACTAGAGTTGAACTAGCTCTATAAGCAAGTTGAAATAATTTTACACTAGAGTTGCACTAGCTCTATAGCCTAGTACAAATAATTTTACACTAGAGTTGAACTAGCTCTATAAGCTAGTTCAAATAATTTTACACTAGAGTTGAACTAGCTCTATAGCCTAGTACAAATAATTTTACACTACAATTGAACTTGCTCTATAAGCTAGTTTAAATAATTTTACACTAGAGGTTAACGAGCTCTATAAGCAAGTTGAAATAATTTTACACTAGAGTTGCACTAGTTCTATAGCCTAGTACAAATAATTTTACACTAGAGTTGAACTAGCTCTATAAGCTAGTTCAAATAATTTTACACTAGAGTTGAACTAGCTCTATAGCCTAGTACAAATAATTTTACACTAGAGTTGAACTAGCTCTAGTTCAAATAATTTGACACTAGAGTTTAACTAGCTCTATAAGCTAGTTCAAATAATTTTACACTAGGGTTGAACTAGCTCTATAGCCTAGTACAAATAATTTTACACTAGAGTTGAACTAGCACTATAAGCTAGCTTAAATAATTTTACACTAGAGTTGAACTAGCTCTATAAGAAAGTTGAAATAATTTTACACTAGAGTTGCACTAGCTCTATAGCCTAGTACAAATAATTTTACACTAGAGTTGAACTAGCTCTATAAGCTAGTTCAAATAATTTTACACTAGAGTTGAACTAGCTCTATAGCCTAGTACAAATAATTTTACACTACAATTGAACTTGCTCTATAAGCTAGTTGAAATAATTTTACACTAGAGTTGAGCTAGCTCTATAAGCTAGTTCAAATAATTTTACACTAGACACTACTAGAAAAACCGCTACTAATGGCGCACCTAATTTGGCCATTAATGGCGCATCACCGGTGCGCCATTACTAGCACGCCATTAGTAATTTTTACTAATGGTGCACCAGTGGTGCGCCATTAGTATCTGGTATACTAATGGCGCACCACTGGTGCGCCATTAGTATAGGCCACGGTGCGCCATTAGTATGCCTCCCAGGGGCCATGTATACCCAGGTGCTTTGGATACTAATGGCGCACCACAACTGGATGCGCCATTAGTAACCGCGGCATACGAATGGCGCACTGTCCTGTGATGCGCCATTAGTGATGCGCCATTTTGAATCTAGATCTGGATCGTGATTTTTTGCCCATTTTTTGCTCGTTTTTTTTGCTTGTTTTTTGGCACGACAATATTCTCAAATTATGTTCCTGTTTTTGGATCTTGTTGCCATGGTCTTTTTCCGGAGAGGAGTTCGCCGGAGAGGAGGAGGAGGAGGTCGCTGGAGAGGAGGAAGGAGAAACCATGAGGGGATGGGAGGAGCTCACCAGAGAGGAGGGAGGAGGAGCTCAC
>NW_021282875.1:58702-60855 GCF_002162155.2 Triticum dicoccoides
AGGAGGGAGAAGAAACCATGAGGGGAGGGGAGGGGAGGGGAGGGGAGGAGGGAGGAGGGAGGAGGAGGTCACCGGAGAGGAGGAGGAGGTCACCGGAGAGGAGAAGTATGGTGGAGGAGAGAAGGGAAGATGAAATGAAGAGAGGAGGAGAGGACCAGCCATATATACGGCATACTAATGGCGCACCGCGGGCAGGTGCGCCATTAGTAATTTTTTATATTTTTTTTTATTTTGAATTTTGAAGGCGGGAAGATACTAATGGCGCACCACGGGCAGGTGCGCCATTAGTAATTGTTTTTTTATTTTTTTGACTTATTTTGAATTTTGAAGGAGGGAAGATAGTAATGGCGCACCATGGTCAGGTGCGCCATTAGTAACTTTTTTTTATTTTTTTGACTTACTTTGAATTTTGAAGGCGGGAAGATAGTAATGGCGCACCATGGGTAGGTGCGCCATTAGTAAGTTTGAATTTTTTTGATTTTTTTTGCCTCTCCAGATCTTAAAAGCCCCGTATCTTTTTTTTGTTAGGTTTTTGAGGATTTTGAAAATGTTTAACGGGGTTCCCCCGATTAAATTTGGATGTAACTTTTCGAGTAGATGATTTTTCATATAAAAAACTTTTTCATCCGAGTTAGTATGCAAAAGTTATGCCCATTTTTACAAATTCTCGCGAGATTTTGCAAATGAAGTCAAAATTCATATTTGCAAATTTTCCCAACAACTAGGCCACATATCACATGGGAAACTTATTTTCTTTTATTTTTTTGACATTTTTATCATTTTCTTTTATTTTTCTAAAACTGAAAAGGCGATCCACAGGGGGGGGGTGCATTCGGTGGAAGTGGTGGCCAAGGTTACTAATGGCGCACCGTGGCATGGTGCGCCATTACTAGTTTAACTAGTAATGGCGCACCACACCCACGGTGTGCCATTAGTATGTTTGGACATGCGCACTAGTTCAAAAAAATTTTTGGTACTAATGGCGCACCGTGGGCAGGGTGCGCCATTAGTAGTTTCAACACTAATGGCGCATCAGAAGGTGGTGCGCCATTAGTATATACTAATGGCGCACCACATGTCTGGTGCGCCATTAGTGTCATTTCCATCTATAGCCCTTTTCCTAGTAGTGAGAATTGAACTAGCTCTATAGCCTAGTACAAATAATTTTACACTAGAGTTGAACTAGCTCTATAAGCTAGTTAAAATAATTTTACAATAGAGTTGACCTAGCTCTATATGCAAGTTGAAATAATTTTACACTAGAGTTGCACTAGCTCTATAGCCTAGTACAAATAATTTTACACTAGAGTTGAACGAGATCTATAGCCTAGTACAAATAATTTTACACTAGAGTAGAACTAGCTCTATAAGCTAGCTAAAATAATTTTACACTATTGTTGAACTAGCACTATAGCCTAGTACAAAGAATTTTACACTAGAGTTGAACTAGCTCTATAAGCTAGTTCAAATAATTTTACACTAGAGTTGTACTAGATCTATAGCCTAGTACAAATAATTTTACACTAGAGTTGAATTAGCACTATAAGCTAGTTTAAATAATTTTACACTATAGTTGAACTAGCTCCATAAGCAAGTTGAAATAATTTTACATTAGAGTTGCACTAGCTCTATAGCCTAGTACAAATAATTTGACACTAGCATTGAACTAGCTCTATAAGCTAGTCCAAATAATTTTACACTAGAGTTGAACTAGCTCTATAAGCTCGTTCAAATAATTTTACACTAGAATTGAACTAACACTATAGCCTAGTACAAATAATTTTACACTAGAGTTGAACTAGCTCTATAGCCTAGAACAAATAATTTTACACTAGAGTTGAACTAGCTCTATAAGCTAGTTAAAATAATTTTACACTATAGATGAACTAGATCTATAGCCTAGTACAAAGAATTTTACACTAGAGTTGAACTAGCTCTATAAGCTAGTTCAAATAATTTTACACTAGAGTTGAACTAGCTCTATAGCCTAGTACAAATAATTTTACACTACAATTGAACTAGCTCTATAAGCAAGTTGAAATAATTTTACACTAGAGTTGCACTAGCTCTATAGCCTAGTACAAATAATTTTACACTAGAGTTGAACTAGCTCTATAAGCTAGTTCAAATAATTTTACACTAGAGTTGAACTA
>NW_021282875.1:60865-62006 GCF_002162155.2 Triticum dicoccoides
CTATAGCCTAGTACAAAGAATTTTACACTAGAGTTGAACTAGCTCTATAAGCTAGTTCAAATAATTTTACACTAGAGTTGAACTAGCTCTATAGCCTAGTACAAATAATTTTACACTACAATTGAACTAGCTCTATAAGCAAGTTGAAATAATTTTACACTAAGGTTGCACTAGCTCTATAGCCTAGTACAAATAATTTTACACTAGAGTTGAACTAGCTCTATAAGCTAGTTCAAATAATTTTACACTAGAGTTGAAATAGCTCTATAGCCTAGTACAAATAATTTAACACTAGAGTTGAACGAGATCTATAGCCTAGTACAAATAATTTTACACTAGAGTAGAACTAGCTCTATAAGCTAGCTAAAATAATTTTACACTATTGTTGAACTAGCACTATAGCCTAGTACAAAGAATTTTACACTAGAGTTGAACTAGCTCTATAAGCTAGTTCAAATAATTTTACACTAGAGTTGTACTAGCTCTATAGCCTAGTACAAATAATTTTACACTAGAGTTGAATTAGCACTATAAGCTAGTTTAAATAATTTTACACTATAGTTGAACTAGCTCACTAAGCAAGTTGAAATAATTTTACATTAGAGTTGCACTAGCTCTATAGCCTAGTACAAATAATTTGACACTAGAGTTGAACTAGCTCTATAAGCTAGTTCAAATAATTTTACACTAGAGTTGAACTAGCTCTATAAGCTCGTTCAAATAATTTTACACTAGAGTTGAACTAACACTATAGCCTAGTACAAATAATTTTACACTAGAGTTGAACTAGCTCTATAGCCTAGAACAAATAATTTTACACTAGAGTTGAACTAGCTCTATAAGCTAGTTAAAATAATTTTACACTATAGATGAACTAGATCTATAGCCTAGTACAAAGAATTTTACACTAGAGTTGAACTAGCTCTATAAGCTAGTTCAAATAATTTTACACTAGAGTTGAACTAGCTCTATAGCCTAGTACAAATAATTTTACACTACAATTGAACTAGCTCTATAAGCAAGTTGAAATAATTTTACACTAGAGTTGCACTAGCTCTATAGCCTAGTACAAATAATTTTACACTAGAGTTGAACTAGCTCTATAAGCTAGTTCAAATAATTTTACACTAGAGTTGAACTA
>NW_021282875.1:63733-65843 GCF_002162155.2 Triticum dicoccoides
AAATGATTTTACACTAGAGTTGAACTAGCTCTATAAGCTAGTTCAAATAATTTTACACAAGAGTTGAACTAGCACTATAAGCTAGTTCAAATAATTTTACAGTAGAGTTGAACTAGCTCTATAGCCTAGTACAAATAATTTTACAGTAGAGTTGAACTAGCTCTATAGCCTAGTACAAATAATTTTACACTAGAGTTGAACTAGCAGTATAGCCTAGTTCAAATAATTGTACACTAGAGTTGAACTAGCAGTATAGCCTAGTACAAATAATTTTACACTAGAGTTGAACTAGATCTATAGCCTAGTACAAATAATTTTACACTAGAGTAGAACTAGCTCTATAAGCTAGCTAAAATAATTTTACACTATTGTTGAACTAGCTCTATAGCCTAGTACAAAGAATTTTACACTAGAGTTGAACTAGCTCCATAAGCAAGTTGAAATAATTTTACATTAGAGTTGCACTAGCTCTATAGCCTAGTACAAATAATTTGACACTAGCATTGAACTAGCTCTATAAGCTAGTCCAAATAATTTTACACTAGAGTTGAACTAGCTCTATAAGCTCGTTCAAATAATTTTACACTAGAATTGAACTAACACTATAGCCTAGTACAAATAATTTTACACTAGAGTTGAACTAGCTCTATAGCCTAGAACAAATAATTTTACACTAGAGTTGAACTAGCTCTATAAGCTAGTTAAAATAATTTTACACTATAGATGAACTAGATCTATAGCCTAGTACAAAGAATTTTACACTAGAGTTGAACTAGCTCTATAAGCTAGTTCAAATAATTTTACACTAGAGTTGAACTAGCTCTATAGCCTAGTACAAATAATTTTACACTACAATTGAACTAGCTCTATAAGCAAGTTGAAATAATTTTACACTAGAGTTGCACTAGCTCTATAGCCTAGTACAAATAATTTTACACTAGAGTTGAACTAGCTCTATAAGCTAGTTCAAATAATTTTACACTAGAGTTGAACTAGCTCTATAGCCTAGTACAAATAATTTTACACTAGAGTTGAACAAGATCTATAGCCTAGTACAAATAATTTTACACTAGAGTAGAACTAGCTCTATAAGCTAGCTAAAATAATTTTACACTATTGTTGAACTAGCACTATAGCCTAGTACAAAGAATTTTACACTAGAGTTGAACTAGCTCTATAAGCTAGTTCAAATAATTTTACACAAGAGTTGTACTAGCTCTATAGCCTAGTACAAATAATTTTACACTAGAGTTGAATTAGCACTATAAGCTAGTTTAAATAATTTTACACTATAGTTGAACTAGCTCCATAAGCAAGTTGAAATAATTTTACATTAGAGTTGCACTAGCTCTATAGCCTAGTACAAATAATTTGACACTAGAGTTGAACTAGCTCTATAAGCTAGTTCAAATAATTTTACACTAGAGGTGAACTAGCTCTATAAGCTCGTTCAAATAATTTTACACTAGAGTTGAACTAACACTATAGCCTAGTACAAATAATTTTACACTAGAGTTGAAATAGCTCTATAGCCTAGAACAAATAATTTTACACTAGAGTTGAACTAGCTCTATAAGCTAGTTAAAATAATTTTACACTATAGATGAACGACATCTATAGCCTAGTACAAAGAATTTTACACTAGAGTTGAACTAGCTCTATAAGCTAGTTCAAATAATTTTACACTAGAGTTGAACTAGCTCTATAGCCTAGTACAAATAATTTTACACTACAATTGAACTAGCTCTATAAGCAAGTTGATATAATTTTACACTAGAGTTGCACTAGCTCTATAGCCTAGTACAAATAATTTTACACTAGAGTTGAACTAGCTCTATAAGCTAGTTCAAATAATTTTACACTAGAGTTGAACTAGCTCTATAGCCTAGTACAAATAATTTTACACTACAATTGAACTTGCTCTATAAGCTAGTTGAAATAATTTTACACTAGAGTTGAGCTAGCTCTATAAGCTAGTTCAAATAATTTTACACTAGAATTGAACTAGCTCTATAGCCTAGTACAAATAATTTTACAGTAGAGTTGAACTAGCTCTATAAGCTAGTTAAAATAATTTTACAATAGAGTTGACCTAGCTCTATAGCCTATT
>NW_021282875.1:69803-70561 GCF_002162155.2 Triticum dicoccoides
ATAAGCTAGTTAAAATAATTTTACAATAGAGTTGACCTAGCTCTATAGCCTATTACAAATGATTTTACACTAGAGTTGAACTAGCTCTATAAGCTAGTTCAAATAATTTTACACAAGAGTTGAACTAGCACTATAAGCTAGTTCAAATAATTTTACAGTAGAGTTGAACTAGCTCTATAGCCTAATACAAATAATTTTCAACTAGAGTTGAACTAGCTCTATAGCCTACTAGAAATAATTTTACACTAGAGTTGAACTAGCTCTATAAGCTAGTTCAAATAATTTTACACTAGGGTTGAACTAGCTCTATAGCCTAGTACAAATAATTTTACACTAGAGTTGAACTAGCACTATAAGCTAGTTTAAATAATTTTACACTAGAGTTGAACTAGCTCTATAAGCAAGTTGAAATAATTTTACACTAGAGTTGCACTAGCTCTATAGCCTAGTACAAATAATTTTACACTAGAGTTGAACTAGCTCTATAAGCTAGTTCAAATAATTTTACACTAGAGTTGAACTAGCTCTATAGCCTAGTACAAATAATTTTACACTACAATTGAACTTGCTCTATAAGCTAGTTGAAATAATTTTACACTAGAGTTGAGCTAGCTCTATAAGCTAGTTCAAATAATTTTACACTAGAATTGAACTAGCTCTATAGCCTAGTACAAATAATTTTACAGTAGAGTTGAACTAGCTCTATAAGCTAGTTAAAATAATTTTACAATAGAGTTGACCTAGCTCTATAGCCTATT
>NW_021282875.1:72765-75553 GCF_002162155.2 Triticum dicoccoides
ATAATTTTACACTAGGGTCGAACTAGCTCTATAGCCTAATACAAATAATTTTACACTAGAGTTGAACTAGCTCTATAGCCTACTACAAATAATTTTACACTAGAGTTGAACTAGCTCTATAAGCTAGTTCAAATAATTTTACACTAGGGTTGAACAAGCTATATAGCCTAGTACAAATAATTTTACACTAGAGTTGAACTAGCACTATAAGCTAGTTTAAATAATTTTACACTAGAGTTGAACTAGCTCTATAAGCAAGTTGAAATAATTTTACACTAGAGTTGCACTAGCTCTATAGCCTAGTACAAATAATTTTACACTAGAGTTGAACTAGCTCTATAAGCTAGTTCAATAATTTGACACTAGGGTTGAACTAGCTCTATAGCCTAGTACATAGAATTTTACACTACAATTGAACTAGCTCTATAAGCTAGTTGAAATAATTTTACACTAGAGTTGAACTAGCTCTATAGCCTAGTAAAAATAATTATACACTAGAGTTGAACTAGCTCTATAAGCTAGTTAACATAATTTTACAATAGAGTTAACCTAGCTCTATAGCCTAATACAAATGATTTTACACTAGAGTTAAACTAGTTCTATGGCCTATTACAAATGATTTTACACTAGAGTTGAACTAGCTCTATAAGCTAGTTAAAATAATTTTACACTAGAGTTGAACTAGCTCTATAGCCTACTACAAATAATTTTACACTAGGGTTGAACTAGCTCTATAGCCTAATACAAATAATTTTACACTAGAGTTGAACTAGCTCTATAGCCTACTACGAATAATTTTACACTAGGGTTGAACTAGCTCTATAGCCTAATACAAATAATTTTACACTATAGTTGAACTAGCTCTATAGCCTACTACAAATAATTCTACAATAGAGTTGAACTAGCTCTATAAGCTAGTTCAAATAATTTTACACTAGGGTTGAACTAGCTCTATAGCCTAGTACAAATAATTTTACACTAGAGTTGAACTAGCACTATAAGCTAGTATAAATAATTTTACACTAGAGTTGAACTAGCTCTATAAGCAAGTTGAAATAATTTTACACTAGAGTTTCACTAGCTCTATAGCCTAGTACAAATAATTTTACACTAGAGTTGAACTAGCTCTATAAGATAGTTCAAATAATTTGACACTAGAGTTGAACTAGCTCTATAGCCTAGTACATAGAATTTTACACTACAATTGAACTAGCTCTATAAGCTAGTTGAAATAATTTTACACTAGAGTTGAACTAGCTGTATAGCCTAGTACAAATAATTATACACTAGAGTTGAACTAGCTCTATAAGCTAGTTAAAATAATTTTACAATAGAGTTGACCTAGCTCTATAGCCTAATACAAATGATTTTACACTAGAGTTGAACTAGTTCTATGGCCTATTACAAATGATTTTACACTAGAGTTGAACTAGCTCTATAAGCTAGTTAAAATAATTTTACACTAGAGTTGACCTAGCTCTATAGCCTACTACAAATAATTTTACACTAGAGTTGAACTAGCACTATAAGCTAGTTCAAATAATTTTACACTAGGGTTGAACTAGCTCTATAGCCTAATACAAATAATTTTACCCTAGAGTTGAACTAGCTCTATAGCCTACTACAAATAATTTTACAATAGAGTTAAACTAGCTCTATAGCCTAGTACAAATAATTTTACACCAGAGTTGAACTAGCACTATAAGCTAGTTTAAATAATTTTACACTAGAGTTGAACTAGCTCTATAAGCAAGTTGAAATAATTTTACACTAGAGTTGCACTAGCTCTATAGCCTAGTACAAATAATTTTACACTAGAGTTGAACTAGCTCTATAAGATAGTTCAAATAATTTGACACTAGAGTTGAACTAGCTCTATAGCCTAGTACATAGAATTTTACACTACAATTGAACTAGCTCTATAAGCTAGTTGAAATAATTTTACACTAGAGTTGAACTAGCTCTATAGCCTAGTACAAATAATTATACACTAGAGTTGAACTAGCACTATAAGCTAGTTAAAATAATTTTACAATAGAGTTGACCTAGCTCTATAGACTAATACAAATGATTTTACACTAGATTTGAACTAGTTCTATAGCCTATTACAAATGATTTTACACTAGAGTTGAACTAGCTCTATAAGCTAGTTCAAATAATTTTACACTAGAGTTGAACTAGCTCTATAGCCTACTACAAATAATTTTACACTAGAGTTGAACTAGCACTATAAGCTAGTTCAAATAATTTTACACTAGAGTTGAACTAGCTCCATAGCCTAGTACAAATAATTTTACACTAGAGTTGAACTAGCTCTATGAGCTAGTTCAAATAATTTTACACTAGAGTTGAACTAGCACTATAGCCTAGTACAAATAATTTTACACTAGAGTTGAACTAGCTCTGTAGCCTAGTACAAATAATTCTACACTAGAGTAGAACTAGCTCTATAAGCTAGTTAAAATAATTTTACACTACAGTTGAACTAGCTTTGTAGCCTAGTACAAAGAATTTTACACTAGAGTTGAACTAGCTCTATAAGCTAGTTCAAATAATTTTACACTAGAGTTGTACTAGCTCTATAGCCTAGTACAAATAATTTTACACTAGAGTTGAATTAGCACTATAAGCTAGTTTAAATAATTTTACACTATAGTTGAACTAGCTCCATAAGCAAGTTGAAATAATTTTACATTAGAGTTGCACTAGCTCTATAGCCTAGTACAAATAATTTGACACTAGAGTTGAACTAGCTCTATAAGCTAGTTCAAATAATTTTACACTAGAG
>NW_021282875.1:75847-77009 GCF_002162155.2 Triticum dicoccoides
TACACTAGAGTTGAACTAGCTCTATAGCCTAGTACAAAAAAATTTACACTAGGGTTGAACTAGCACTATAAGCTAGTTTAAATAATTTTACACTAGAGTAGAACTAGCTCTATAAGCAAGTTGAAATAATTTTACACTAGAGTTGCTCTAGCTCTATAGCCTAGTACAAATAATTTTACACTAGAGTTGAACTAGCTCTATAAGCTAGTTCAAATAATTTTACACTAGAGTTGAACTAGCTCTATACCCTAGTACAAAGAATTTTACACTACAATTGAACTAGCTCTATAAGCTAGTTGAAATAATTTTACACTAGAGTTGAGCTTGCTCTATAAGCTAGTTCAAATAATTTTACACTAGAGTTGAACTAGCTCTATAGCCTAGTACAAATAATTTTACACTAGAGTTGAACTAGCTCTATAAGCTAGTTAAAATAATTTTACTATAGAGTTGACCTAGCTCTATAGCCTAATACAAATGATTTTACACTAGAGTTCAACTAGTTCTATAGCCTATTTCAAATGATTTTACACTAGAGTTGAACTAGCTTTATAAGCTAGTTCAAATAATTTTACACTAGAGTTAAACTAGCTCTATAAGCTAGTTTAAATAATTTTACACTAGAGTTGAACTAGGTCTATAGCATAGTACAAATAATTTTACACTAGAGTTGAACTAGCTCTATAAGCTAGTTCAACTAATTTTACACTAGAGTTGAACTAGCTCTATAGCCTAGTACAAATAATTTTACACTACAGTTGAACTAGCTCTATAAGCTAGTTCAAATAATTTTACACTAGAGTTCAACTAGCACTATAGCCTTGTACAAATAATTTTACAGTAGAGTTGAACTAGCTCTATAGCCTAGTACAAATAATTTTACACTAGAGTTAAACTAGCTCTATTAGCCAGTTAAAATAATTTTACACTATAGTTGAACTAGCTCTATAGCCTAGTACAACGCATTTTACACAAGAGTTTAACTAGCTCTATAAGCTAGTTCAAATAATTTTACACTAGAGTTGAACTAGCTCTATAGCCTAGTACAAATAATTTGACACTAGAGTTGAACTAGCTCTATATGCTAGTACAAATAATTTGACAATAGAGTTTAACTAGCTCTATAAGCTAGTTCAAATAATTTGACACTAGAGTTGAACTA
>NW_021282875.1:77019-78857 GCF_002162155.2 Triticum dicoccoides
TAATTTTACACTAGAGTTGAACTAGCTCTATAGCCTAGTACAAATAATTTTACACTAGAGTTGAACTAGCTCTATAAGCTAGTTAAAATAATTTTACACTATAGATGAACTAGCTCTATAGCCTAGTACAAAGAATTTTGCACTAGAGTTGAACTAGCTCTATAAGCTAGTTCAAATAATTTTACACTAGAGTTGAACTAGCTCTATAGCCTAGTACAAATAATTTTACACTAGAGTAGAACTAGCTCTATAAGCAAGTTGAAACAATTTTACACTAGAGTTGCTCTAGCTCTATAGCCTAGTACAAATAATTTTACACTAGAGTTGAACTAGCTCTATAAGCTAGTTCAAATAATTTTACAGTAGAGTTGAACCATCTCTATAGCCTAGTACAAAGAATTTTACACTACAATTGAACTAGCTCTATAAGCCAGTTAAAATAATTTTACACTATAGTTGAACTAGCTCTATAGCCTAGTACAAAGAATTTTACACAAGAATTTAACTAGCTCTATAAGCTAGTTCAAATAATTTTACACTAGAGTTGGACTAGCTCTATAGCCTAGTACAAATAATTTTACACTAGAGTTGAACTAGCTCTATAAGCTCGTCAAATAATTTTACACTAGAGTTGAACTAGCTCTATAGCCTAGTACAAATAATTTTACACTAGAGTTGAACTAGCTCTATAGCCTAGTACAAATAATTTTACACTAGAGTTAAACTAGCTCTATAAGCTAGTTCAAATAATTTTACACTAGAGTTGAACTAGCTCTATAGCCTAGTACAAATAATTTTACACTAGAGTTGAACTAGCTCTATAAGCTAGTTAAAATAATTTTACACTATAGATGAACTAGCTCTATAGCCTAGTACAAAGAATTTTGCACTAGAGTTGAACTAGCTCTATAAGCTAGTTCAAATAATTTTACACTAGAGTTGAACTAGCTCTATAGCCTAGTACAAATAATTTTACAATAGAGTAGAACTAGCTCTATAAGCAAGTTGAAACAATTTTACACTAGAGTTGCTCTAGCTCTATAGCCTAGTACAAATAATTTTACACTAGAGTTGAACTAGCTCTATAAGCTAGTTCAAATAATTTTACAGTAGAGTTGAACTATCTCTATAGCCTAGTACAAAGAATTTTACACTACAATTGAACTAGCTCTATAAGCCAGTTAAAATAATTTTACACTATAGTTGAACTAGCTCTATAGCCTAGTACAAAGAATTTTACACAAGAATTGAACTAGCTCTATAAGCTAGTTGAAATAATTTTACACTAGAGTTGGACTAGCTCTATAGCCTAGTACAAATAATTTTACACTAGAGTTGAACTAGCTCTATAAGCTCGTCAAATAATTTTACACTAGAGTTGAACTAACACTATAGCCTAGTACAAATAATTTTACACTAGAGTTGAACTAGCTCTATAGCCTAGTACAAATAATTTTACACTAGAGTTAAACTAGCT
The DNA here is from genome assembly GCF_002162155.2 of Triticum dicoccoides. Lineage (NCBI taxonomy): Eukaryota > Viridiplantae > Streptophyta > Magnoliopsida > Poales > Poaceae > Triticum > Triticum dicoccoides. The sequence goes on from NW_021282875.1 coordinate 78,497, forward strand.
CTATTAGCCAGTTAAAATAATTTTACACTATAGTTGAACTAGCTCTATAGCCTAGTACAACGCATTTTACACAAGAGTTGAACTAGCTCTACAAGCTAGTTCAAATAATTTTACACTAGAGTTGAACTAGCTCTATAGCCTAGTACAAATAATTTGACACTAGAGTTGAACTAGCTCTATATGCTAGTTCAAATAATTTGACAATAGAGTTTAACTAGCTCTATAAGCTAGTTCAAATAATTTGACACTAGAGTTGAACTAGCTTTATAAGCTAGTTCAAATAATTTTACACTAGAGTTGAACTAGCTCTATAGCCTAGTACAAATAATTTTACACTAGAGTTGAACAAGCTCTATAAGCT
>NW_021282875.1:80447-81481 GCF_002162155.2 Triticum dicoccoides
CTAGTTAAAATAATTTTACACTATAGATGAACTAGCTCTATAGCCTAGTACAAAGAGTTTTGCACTAGAGTTGAACTAGCTCTATAAGCTAGTTCAAATAATTTTACACTAGAGTTGAACTAGCTCTATAGCCTAGTACAAATAATTTTACACTAGAGTAGAACTAGCTGTATAAGCAAGTTGAAACAATTTTACACTAGAGTTGCTCTAGCTCTATAGCCTAGTACAAATAATTTTACACTACAGTTGAACTAGCTCTATAAGCTAGTTCAAATAATTTTACAGTAGAGTTGAACTATCTCTATAGCCTAGTACAAAGAATTTTACACTACAATTGAACTAGCTCTATAAGCTAGTTGAAATAATTTTACACTAGAGTTGAGCAAGCTCCATAAGCTAGTTCAAATAATTTTACACTAGAGTTGAACTAGCTCTATAGCCTAGTACAAATAATTTTACACTAGAGTTGAACTAGCTCAATAAGCTAGTTAAAATAATTTTACAATAGAGTTGACCTAGCTCTATGGCCTAATACAAATGATTTTACACTAGAGTTCAACTAGTTCTATAACCTATTTCAAATGATTTTACACTAGAGTTGAACTAGCTTTATAAGCTAGTTCAAATAATTTTACACTAGAGTTAAACTAGCTCTATAAGCTAGTTTAAATGATTTTACACTAGAGTTGAACTAGCTCTATAAGCAAGTTGAAATAATTTTACACTAGAGTTGCAGTAGCTCTATAGCCTAGTACAAATAATTTTACACTAGAGTTGAACTAGCTCTATTAGCTAGTTCAAATAATTTTACACTAGAGTTGAACTAGCTCTATAGCCTACTACAAATAATTTTACACTAGAGTTGAACTAGCTCTAGTTCAAATAATTTGACACTAGAGTTTAACTAGCTCTATAAGCTCGTTCAAATAATTGTACACTAGAGTTGAACTAGCTCTATAGCCTAGTACAAATAATTTTACACTAGAGTTGAACTCGCACTATAAGCTAGTTTAAATAATTTTACACTAGAGTTG
>NW_021282875.1:81823-86780 GCF_002162155.2 Triticum dicoccoides
ACACTACAATTGAACTAGCTCTATAAGCTAGTTGAAATAATTTTACACTAGAGTTGAGCTAGCTCTATAAGCTAGTTAAAATAATTTTACAATAGAGTTGACCTAGCTCTATAGCCTAATACAAATGATTTTACACTAGAGTTGAACTAGTTCTGTAGCCTATTACAAATCATTTTACACTAGAGTTGAACTAGCTCTATAAGCTAGTTCAAATAATTTTACACTAGAGTTGAACTAGCTCTATAGCCTACTACAAATAATTTTACACTAGAGTTGAACTAGCACTGTAAGCTAGTTCAAATAATTTTACACTAGAGTTGAACTAGCTCTATAGCCTAGTACAAATAATTTCACACTAGAGTTGAACTAGCTCTTTAAGCTAGTTCAAATAATTTTACACTAGAGTTGAACTAGCACTATAGCCTAGTACAAATAATTTTACACTAGAGTTGAACTAGGTCTATAAGCCAGTTAACATAATTTTACACTATAGTTGAACTAGCTCTATAAGCTAGTTCAAATAATTTTACACTAGAGTTGAACTAGCTCTATAGCCTAGTACAAATAATTTTACACTAGAGTTGAACTAGCTCTAGTTCAAATAATTTGACACTAGAGTTTAACTAGCTCTATAAGCTAGTTCAAATAATTTTACACTAGGTTTGAAGTAGCTCTATAGCCTAGTACAAATAATTTTACGCTAGAGTTGAACTAGCACTATAAGCTAGTTTAAATAATTTTACACTAGAGTTGAACTAGCTCTATAAGTAAGTTGAAATAATTTTACACTAGAGTTGCACTAGCTCTATAGCCTAGTACAAAGAATTTTACACTACAATTGAACTAGCTCTATAAGCTAGTTGAAATAATTTTACACTAGAGTTGAGCTAGCTCTATAAGCTAGTTCAAATAATTTTACAATAGAGTTGAACTAGCTCTATAGCCTAGTACAAATAATTTCACACTAGAGTTGAACTAGCTCTTTAAGCTAGTTCAAATAATTTTACACTAGATTTGAACTAGCACTATAGCCTAGTACAAATAATTTTACACTAGAGTTGAACTAGGTCTATAAGCCAGTTAACATAATTTTACACTATAGTTGAACTAGCTCTATAAGCTAGTTCAAATAATTTTACACTTGAGTTGAACTAGCTCTATAGCCTAGTACAAATAATTTTACACTAGAGTTGAACTAGCTCTAGTTCAAATAATTTGACACTAGAGTTTAACTAGCTCTATAAGCTAGTTCAAATAATTTTACACTAGGTTTGAAGTAGCTCTATAGCCTACTACAAATAATTTTACACTAGAGTTGAACTAGCACTATATGCTAGTTTAAATAATTTTACACTAGAGTTGAACTAGCTCTATAAGTAAGTTGAAATAATTTTACACTAGAGTTGCACTAGCTCTATAGCCTAGTACAAAGAATTTTACACTACAATTGAACTAGCTCTATAAGCTAGTTGAAATAATTTTACACTAGAGTTGAGCTAGCTCTATAAGCTAGTTCAAATAATTTTACACTAGAGTTGAACTAGCTCTATATCCTAGTACTAATAATTTCACACTAGAGTTGAACTAGCTCTTTAAGCTAGTTCAAATAATTTTACACTAGAGTTGAACTAGCACTATAGCCTAGTACAAATAATTTTACACTAGAGTTCAACTAGGTCTATAAGCCAGTTAACATAATTTTACACTATAGTTGAACTAGCTCTATAAGCTAGTTCAAATAATTTTACACTAGAGTTGAACTAGCTCTATAGCCTAGTACAAATAATTTTACACTAGAGTTGAACTAGCTCTAGTTCAAATAATTTGACACTAGAGTTTAACAAGCTCTATAAGCTAGTTCAAATAATTTTACACTAGGTTTGAAGTAGCTCTATAGCCTAGTACAAATAATTTTACACTAGAGTTGAACTAGCACTATAAGCTAGTTTAAATAATTTTACACTAGAGTTGAACTAGCTCTATAAGTAAGTTGAAATAATTTTACACTAGAGTTGCACTAGCTCTATAGCCTAGTACAAAGAATTTTACACTACAATTGAACTAGCTCTATAAGCTAGTTGAAATAATTTTACACTAGAGTTGAGCTAGCTCTATAAGCTAGTTCAAATAATTTTACACTAGAGTTGAACTACCTCTATAGCCTAGTACAAATAATTTTACACTAGAGTTGAACTAGCTCTATAAGCTAGTTAAAATAATTTTACAATAGAGTTGACCTAGCTCTATAGACTAATACAAATGATTTTTCACTAGAGTTCAACTAGTTCTATAGCCTATTTCAAATGATTTTACACTAGAGTTGAACTAGCTTTATAAGCTAGTTCAAATAATTTTACACTAGAGTTAAACTAGCTCTATAAGCTAGTTCAAATAATTTTACACTAGAGTTGAACTAGCTCTATAGCCTAGTACAAATAATTTTACACTAGAGTTGAACTAGCTCTATAAGCTAGTTCAACTAATTTTACACTAGAGTTGAACTAGCTCTATAGCCTAGTACAAATAATTTTACACTAGAGTTGAACTAGCTCTATAAGCTAGTTCAAATAATTTTACACTAGAGTTGAACTAGCTCTATAGCCTAGTACAAATAATTTTACACTAGAGTTGAACTAGCTCTAGTTTAAATAATTTGACACTAGAGTTTAACTAGCTCTATAAGCTAGTTCAAATAATTTTACACTAGGGTTGAACTAGCTCTATAGCCTAGTACAAATAATTTTACACTAGAGTTGAACTAGCACTATAAGCTAGTTTAAATAATTTTACACTAGAGTAGAACTAGCTCCATAAGCAAGTTGAAACAATTTTACACTAGAGTTGCTCTAGCTCTATAGCCTAGTACAAATAATTTTACACTAGAGTTGAACTAGCTCTATAAGCAAGTTGAAATAATTTTACACTAGAGTTGCACTAGCTCTATAGCCTAGTACAAATAATTTTACAGTAGAGTTGAACTAGCTCTATAAGCTAGTTCAAATAATTTTACACTAGAGTTGAACTAGCTCTATAGCCTAGTACAAATAATTTTACACTACAATTGAACTTGCTCTATAAATTAGTTGAAATAATTTTACACTAGAGTTGAGCTAGCTCTATAAGCTAGTTCAAATAATTTTACACTAGAATTGAACTAGCTCTATAGCCTAGTACAAATAATTTTACACTACAATTGAACTTGCTCTATAAGCTAGTTGAAATAATTTTACACTAGAGTTGAGCTAGCTCTATAAGCTAGTTCAAATAATTTTACACTAGAATTGAACTAGCTCTATAGCCTAGTACAAATAATTTTACACTAGAGTTGAAATAGCTCTATAAGCAAGTTGAAACAATTTTACACTAGAGTTGCTCTAGCTCTATAGCCTAGTACAAATAATTTTACACTAGAGTTGAACTAGCTCTATAAGCTAGTTAAAATAATTTTACAATAGAGTTGACCTAGCTCTATAGCGTAGTACAAATAATTTTACACTAGAGTTGAACTAGCTCTAGTTCAAATAATTTGACACTAAAGTTTAACTAGCTCTATAAGCTCGTTCAAATAATTTTACACTAGAGTTGAACTAGCTCAATAGCCTAGTACAAATAATTTTACAGTAGAGTTGAACTCGCACTATAAGCTAGTTTAAATAATTTTACACTAGAGTTGAACTAGCTCTATAAGCAAGTTGAAATAATTTTACACTAGAGTTGCACTAGCTCTATAGCCTAGTACAAATAATTTTACACTAGAGTTGAACTAGCTCCATAAGCTAGTTCAAATAATTTTACACTAGAGTTGAACTAGCTCTATAGCCTAGTACAAATAATTTTACACTACAATTGAACTAGCTCTATAAGCTAGTTGAAATAATTTTACACTAGTGTTGAACTAGCACTGTAAGCTAGTTCAAATAATTTTACAATAGAGTTGAACTAGCTCTATAGCCTAGTACAAATGATTTCACACTAGAGTTGAACTAGCTCTATAACCTAGTTCAAATAATTTTACACTAGAGTTGAACTAGCACTATAGCCTAGTACAAATAATTTTACACTAGAGTTGAACTAGCTCTATAAGCCAGTTAAAATAATTTTACACTATAGTTGAACTAGCTCTATAAGCTAGTTCAAATAATTTTACACTAGAGTTGAACTAGCTCTATAGCCTAGTACAAATAATTTTACACTACAATTGAACTTGCTCTATAAGCTAGCTGTAATAATTTTACACTAGAGTTGAGCTAGCTCTATAAGCTAGTTCAAATAATTTTACACTAGAATTGAACTAGCTCTATAGCCTAGTATAAATAATTTTACACTACAATTGAACTTGCTCTATAAGCTAGTTGAAATAATTTTACACTAGAGTTGAGCTAGCTCTATAAGCTAGTTCAAATAATTTTACACTAGAATTGAACTAGCTCTATAGCCTAGTACAAATAATTTTACACTAGAGTTGAAATAGCTCTATAAGCAAGTTGAAACAGTTTTACACTAGAGTTACTCTAGCTCTATAGCCTAGTACAAATAATTTTACACTAGAGTTGAACTAGCTCTACAAGCTAGTTAAAATAATTTTACAATAGAGTTGACCTAGCTCTATAGCCTAATACAAATGATTTTACACTAGAGTTCAACTAGTTCTATAGCCTATTTCAAATGATTTTACACTAGAGTTGAACTAGCTCTATATGCTACTTTAAATAATTTTACACTAGAGTTGAACTAGCTCTATATGCAAGTTGAAAAAATTTTACACTCGAGTTGCACTAGCTCTATAGCCTAGTACAAATAATTTTACACTAGAGTTGAACTAGCTCTATAAGCTAGTTCAAATAATTTTACACTATAGTTGAACTAGCTCTATAGCCTACTACAAATAATTTTACACTAGAGTTGAACTAGCTCTAGTTCAAATAATTTGACACTAGAGTTTAACTAGCTCTATAAG
>NW_021282875.1:86816-87736 GCF_002162155.2 Triticum dicoccoides
ACACTACAATTGAACTAGCTCTATAAGCTAGTTGAAATAATTTTACACTAGAGTTGAGCTAGCTCTATAAGCTAGTTAAAATAATTTTACAATAGAGTTGACCTAGCTCTATAGCCTAATACAAATGATTTTACACTAGAGTTGAACTAGTTCTGTAGCCTATTACAAATCATTTTACACTAGAGTTGAACTAGCTCTATAAGCTAGTTCAAATAATTTTACACTAGAGTTGAACTAGCTCTATAGCCTACTACAAATAATTTTACACTAGAGTTGAACTAGCACTGTAAGCTAGTTCAAATAATTTTACACTAGAGTTGAACTAGCTCTATAGCCTAGTACAAATAATTTCACACTAGAGTTGAACTAGCTCTTTAAGCTAGTTCAAATAATTTTACACTAGAGTTGAACTAGCACTATAGCCTAGTACAAATAATTTTACACTAGAGTTGAACTAGGTCTATAAGCCAGTTAACATAATTTTACACTATAGTTGAACTAGCTCTATAAGCTAGTTCAAATAATTTTACACTAGAGTTGAACTAGCTCTATAGCCTAGTACAAATAATTTTACACTAGAGTTGAACTAGCTCTAGTTCAAATAATTTGACACTAGAGTTTAACTAGCTCTATAAGCTAGTTCAAATAATTTTACACTAGGTTTGAAGTAGCTCTATAGCCTAGTACAAATAATTTTACGCTAGAGTTGAACTAGCACTATAAGCTAGTTTAAATAATTTTACACTAGAGTTGAACTAGCTCTATAAGTAAGTTGAAATAATTTTACACTAGAGTTGCACTAGCTCTATAGCCTAGTACAAAGAATTTTACACTACAATTGAACTAGCTCTATAAGCTAGTTGAAATAATTTTACACTAGAGTTGAGCTAGCTCTATAAGCTAGTTCAAATAATTTTACA
>NW_021282875.1:87815-89390 GCF_002162155.2 Triticum dicoccoides
ACACTATAGTTGAACTAGCTCTATAAGCTAGTTCAAATAATTTTACACTAGAGTTGAACTATCTCTATAGCCTAGTACAAATAATTTTACACTAGAGTTGAACTAGCTCTAGTTCAAATAATTTGACACTAGAGTTTAACTAGCTCGATAAGCTAGTTCAAATAATTTTACACAAGGGTTGAACTAGCTCTATAGCCTAGTACAAATAATTTTACACTAGAGTTGAACTAGCACTATAAGCTAGTTTAAATAATTTTACACTAGAGTTGAACTAGCTCTATCAGCAAGTTGAAATAATTTTACACTAGAGTTGCACTAGCTCTATAGCCTAGTACAAATAATTTTACACTAGAGTTGAACTAGCTCCATAAGCTAGTTCAAATAATTTTACACTAGAGTTGAACTAGCTCTATAGCCTAGTACAAATAATTTTACACTACAATTGAACTAGCTCTATAAGCTAGTTGAAATAATTTTACACTAGAGTTGAGCTACCTCTATAAACTAGTTAAAATTATTTTACAATAGAGTTGACCTAGCTCTATAGCCTAATACAAATGATTTTACACTAGAGTTGAACTAGTTATGTAGCCTATTACAAATCATTTTACACTAGAGTTGAACTAGATCTATAAGCTAGTTTAAATAATTTTACACTAGAGTTGAACTAGCTCTATTGCCTAGTACAAATAATTTTACAGTAGAGTTGAACTAACACTATAAGCTAGTTTAAATAATTTTACACTAGAGTTGAACGAGCTGTATAAGCAAGTTGAAATACTTTTACACTAGGGTTGAACTAGCTCTATAAGCTAGTTCAAATAATTTTACACTAGAGTTGAACTAGCTCTATAGCCTAGTACGAATAATTTTACACTAGAGTTGAACTAGCTCTAGTTCAAATAATTTTACACTAGAGTTGAACTAGCACTATAGCCCAGTACAAATAATTTTACACTAGAGTTGAACTAGCTCTATAGCCTAGTATAAATAATTTTACACTAGAGTAGAACTAGCTCTATAACCTAGTTAAAATAATTTTACACTATAGTTGAACTAGCATTGTAGCCTAGTACAAAGAATTTTACACTAGAGTTGAACTAGCTCTATAAGCTAGTTCAAATAATTTTACACTAGAGTTGTACTAGCTCTATAGCCTAGTACAAATAATTTTACACTAGAGTTGAATTAGCACTATAAGCTAGTTTAAATAATTTTACACTATAGTTGAACTAGCTCCATAAGCAAGTTGAAATAATTTTACATTAAAGTTGCACTAGCTTTATAGCCTAGTACAAATAATTTGACACTAGCGTTGAACTAGCTCTATAAGCTAGTTCAAAATTTTTCACACTAGAGTTGCACTAGCTCTATAGCCTAGTACAAATAATTTTACACTAGAGTTGAACTAGCTCTATAAGCTCGTTCAAATAATTTTACACTAGAGTTGAACTAACACTCCAGCCTAGTACAAATAATTTTACACTAGAGTTGAACTAGCTCTATAGCCTAGTACAAATAATTTTACACTAGAGTTGAACTAGCTCTATAAGCTAGTTAAAATAATTTTACACT
>NW_021282875.1:89400-90580 GCF_002162155.2 Triticum dicoccoides
GTTCAAATAATTTTACACTAGAGTTCAACTAGCACTATAGCCTAGTACACATAATTTTACACTGGAGTTGAACTAGCTCTATAGCCTAGTACAAATAATTTTACACTAGAGTTGAACTAGCCCTATAAGCCAGTTAAAATAATTTTACACTATAGTTGAACTAGCTCTATAGCCTAGTACAAAGAATTTTACACAAGATTTGAACTAGCTCTATAAGCTAGTTCATATAATTTTACACTAGAGTTGAACTAGCTCTATAGCCTAGTACAAATAATTTTACACTAGAGTTGAACTAGCTCTATAAGCTAGTTAAAATAATTTTACACTATAGATGAACTAGATCTATAGCCTAGTACAAAGAATATTACACTAGAGTTGAACTAGCTCTATAAGCCAGTTCAAATAATTTTACACTAGAGTTGAACTAGCTCTATAGCCTAGTACAAATAATTTGACACTAGAGTTGAACTAGCTCTAGTTCAAATAATTTGACACTAGAGTTTAACTATCTCTATAAGCTAGTTCAAATAATTTTACACTAGAGTTGAACTAGCTCTATAGCCTAGTACAAATAATTTTACACTAGAGTTGAACTAGCACTATATGCTAGTTTAAATAATTTTACACTTGAGTAGAACTAGCTCTATAAGCAAGTTGAAATAATTTTACACTAGAGTTGCTCTAGCTCTATAGCCTAGTATAAATAATTTTACACTAGAGTTGAAGTAGCTCTATAAGCTAGTTCAAATAATTTTACACTAGAGTTGAACTAGCTCTATAGCCTAGTACAAATAATTTTACACTAGAGTTGAACTAGCTCTATAAGCTAGTTAAAATAATTTTACAATAGAGTTAACCTAGCTCTATAGCCTAAGACAAATGATTTTACACTAGAGTTCAACTAGTTCTATAGCCTATTTCAAATGATTTTACACTAGAGTTGAACTAGCTTTATAAGCTAGTTCAAATAATTTTACACTAGAGTTAAACTAGCTATATAAGCTAGTTTAAATAATTTTACACTAGAGTTGAACTAGGTCTATATCCTAGTACAAATAATTTTACACTAGAGTTGAACTAGCTCTATAAGCTAGTTCAACTAATTTTACACTAGAGTTGAACTAGCTCTATAGCCTAGTACAAATAATTTTACACTAGAGTTGAACTAGCTCTATAAGCT
>NW_021282875.1:91251-92826 GCF_002162155.2 Triticum dicoccoides
TAAGCCAGTTAAAATAATTTTACACTATAGTTGAACTAGCTCTATAGCCTAGTACAAAGAATTTTACACAAGATTTGAACTAGCTCTATAAGCTAGTTCATATAATTTTACACTAGAGTTGAACTAGCTCTATAGCCTAGTACAAATAATTTTACACTAGAGTTGAACTAGCTCTATAAGCTAGTTCAAATAATTTGACAATAGAGATTAACTAGCTCTATAAGCTAGTTCAAATAATTTTACACTAGAGTTGCACTAGCTCTATAGCCTAGTACAAATAATTTTACACTAGAGTTGAACTAGCTTTATAAGCTAGTTCAAATAATTTTACACTAGAGTTGAACTAGCTCTATAGCCTAGTACAAATAATTTTACACTAGAGTTGAACTAGTTCTATGGCCTATTACAAATGATTTTACACTAGAGTTTAACTAGCCCTATAAGCTAGTTCAAATAATTTTACACTAGAGTTGAACTAGCTCTATAGCCTACTACAAATAATTTTACACTAGAGTTGAACTAGCTCTATTGCCTAGTACAAATAATTTTACAGTAGAGTTGAACTAGCACTATAAGCTAGTTTAAATAATTTTACACTAGAGTTGAACGAGCTCTATAAGCAAGTTGAAATAATTTTACACTAGGGTTGAACTAGCTCTATAAGCTAGTTCAAATAATTTTACACTAGAGTTGAACTAGCTCTATAGCCTAGTACAAATAATTTTACACTAGAGTTGAACTAGCTCTAGTTCAAATAATTTTACACTAGAGTTGAACTAGCACTATAGCCTAGTACAAATAATTTTACACTAGAGTTGAACTAGCTCTATAGCCTAGTACAAATAATTTTACACTAGAGTAGAACTAGCTCTATAAGCTAGTTAAAATAATTTTACACTATAGTTGAACTAGCATTGTAGCCTAGTACAAAGAATTTTACACTAGAGTTGAACTAGCTCTATAAGCTAGTTCAAATAATTTTACACTAGAGTTGTTCTAGCTCTATAGCCTAGTACAAATAATTTTACACTAGAGTTGCATTAGCACTATAAGCTAGTTTAAATAATTTTACACTATAGTTGAACTAGCTCCATAAGCAAGTTGAAATAATTTTACATTAAAGTTGCACTAGCTTTATAGCCTAGTACAAATAATTTGACACTAGCGTTGAACTAGCTCTATAAGCTAGTTCAAAAATTTTTACACTAGAGTTGAACTAGCTCTATAGCCTAGTACAAATAATTTTACACTAGAGTTGAACTAGCTCTATAAGCTCGTTCAAATAATTTTACACTAGAGTTGAACTAACACTATAGCCTAGTACAAACAATTTTACAGTAGAGTTGAACTAGCTCTATAGCCTAGTACAAATAATTTTACACTAGAGTTGAACTAGCTCTATAAGCTAGTTCAAATAATTTGACAATAGAGATTAACTAGCTCTATAAGCTAGTTCAAATAATTTTACACTAGAGTTGCACTAGCTCTATAGCCTAGTACAAATAATTTTACACTAGAGTTGAACTAGCTTTATAAGCTAGTTCAAATAATTTTACACTAGAGTTGAACTAGCTC
>NW_021282875.1:93246-94527 GCF_002162155.2 Triticum dicoccoides
ATAGCCTAGTACAAATAATTTTACACTAGAGTTGAATTAGCACTATAAGCTAGTTTAAATAATTTTACACTATAGTTGAACTAGCTCCATAAGCAAGTTGAATATAATTTTACATTAAAGTTGCACTAGCTTTATAGCCTAGTACAAATAATTTGACACTAGCGTTGAACTAGCTCTATAAGCTAGTTCAAAAAATTTTACACTAGAGTTGAACTAGCTCTATAGCCTAGTACAAATAATTTTACACTAGAGTTGAACTAGCTCTATAAGCTCGTTCAAATAATTTTACACTAGAGTTGAACTAACATTATAGCCTAGTACAAACAATTTTACAGTACAGTTGAACTAGCTCTATAGCCTCGTACAAATAATTTTACACTAGAGTTGAACTAGCTCTATAAGCTAGTTAAAATAATTTTACACTATAGATGAACTAGATCTATAGCCTAGTACAAAGAATATTACACTAGAGTAGAACTAGCTCTATAAGCTAGTTCAAATAATTTTACACTAGAGTTGAACTAGCTCTATAGCCTAGTACAAATAATTTTACACTAGAGTTGAACTACCTCTAGTTCAAATAATTTGACACTGGAGTTTAACTAGCTCTATAAGCTAGTTCAAATAATTTTACACTAGAGTTGAACTAGCTCTATAGCCTAGTACAAATAATTTTACACTAGAGTTGAACTAGCACTATAAGCTAGTTTAAATAATTTTACACTAGAGTAGAACTAGCTCTATAAGCAAGTTGAAATAATTTTACACTAGAGTTGCTCTAGCTCTATAGCCTAGTACAAATAATTTTAGACTAGAGTTGAACTAGCTCTATAAGCTAGTTCAAATAATTTTACACTAGAGTTGAACTAGCTCTATAGCCTAGTACAAAGAATTTTACACTACAATTGAACTAGCTCTATAAGCTAGTTGAAGTAATTTTACACTAGAGTTGAGCTAGCTCTATAAGCTAGTTCAAATAATTTTACACTAGAGTTGAACTAGCTCTATAGCCTAGTACAAATAATTTTACACTAGAGTTGAACTAGCTCTATAAGCTAGTTAAAATAATTTTACAATAGAGTTGACCTAGCTCTATAGCCTAATACAAATGATTTTACACTAGAGTTCAACTAGTTCTATAGCCTATTTCAAATGATTTTACACTAGAGTTGAACTAGCTTTATAAGCTAGTTCAAATAATTTTACACTAGAGTTAAACTAGCTGTATAAGCTAGTTTAAATAATTTTACACTAGAGTTGAACTAGGTCTATAGCCTAGTA
>NW_021282875.1:96825-97715 GCF_002162155.2 Triticum dicoccoides
TAGCCTAGTACAAAGAATTTTACACAAGATTTGAACTAGCTCTATAAGCTAGTTCATATAATTTTACACTAGAGTTGAACTAGCTCTATAGCCTAGTACAAATAATTTTACACTAGAGTTGAACTAGCTCTAGTTCAAATAATTTGACACTGGAGTTTAACTAGCTCTATAAGCTAGTTCAAATAATTTTACACTAGAGTTGAACTAGCTCTATAGCCTAGTACAAATAATTTTACACTAGAGTTGAACTAGCTCTATAAGCTAGTTAAAATAATTTTACAATAGAGTTGACCTAGCTCTATAGCCTAATACAAATGATTTTACACTAGAGTTCAACTAGTTCTATAGCCTATTTCAAATGATTTTACACTAGAGTCGAACTAGCTTTATAAGCTAGTTCAAATAATTTTACACTAGAGTTAAACTAGCTGTATAAGCTAGTTTAAATAATTTTACACTAGAGTTGAACTAGGTCTATAGCCTAGTACAAATAATTTTACACTAGAGTTGAACTAGCTCTATAAGCTAGTTCAACTAATTTTACACTAGAGTTGAACTAGCTCTATAGCCTAGTACAAATAATTTTACACTAGAGTTGAACTAGCTCTATAAGCTAGTTCAAATAATTTTACAATAGAGTTGACCTAGCTCTATAGCCTAATACAATTGATTTTACACTAGAGTTCAACTAGTTCTATGGCCTATTTCAAATGATTTTACACTAGAGTTGAACTAGCTTTATAAGCTAGTTCAAATAATTTTACACTAGAGTTAAACTAGCTGTATAAGCTAGTTTAAATAATTTTACACTAGAGTTGAACTAGGTCTATAGCCTAGTACAAATAATTTTACACTAGAGTTGAACTAGCTCTATAAGCTAGTTCAACTAA
>NW_021282875.1:97999-99804 GCF_002162155.2 Triticum dicoccoides
TGGAGTTGAACTAGCTCTATAGCCTAGTACAAATAATTTTACACTAGAGTTGAACTAGCTCTATAAGCCAGTTACAATAATTTTACACCATAGCTCAACTAGCTCTATAGCCTAGTACAAAGAATTTTACACAAGATTTGAACTAGCTCTATAAGCTAGTTCATACAATTTTACACTAGAGTTGAACTAGCTCTATAGCCTAGTACAAATAATTTTACACTAGAGTTGAACTAGCTCTAGTTCAAATAATTTGACACTGGAGTTTAACTAGCTCTATAAGCTAGTTCAAATAATTTTACACTAGAGTTGAACTAGCTCTATAGCGTAGTACAAATAATTTTACACTAGAGTTGAACTAGCTCTATAAGCTAGTTAAAATAATTTTACAATAGAGTTGACCTAGCTCTATAGCCTAATACAAATGATTTTACACTAGAGTTCAACTAGTTCTATAGCCTATTTCAAATGATTTTACATTAGAGTTGAACTAGCTTTATAAGCTAGTTCAAATAATTTTACACTAGAGTTAAACTAGCTGTATAAGCTAGTTTAAATAATTTTACACTAGAGTTGAACTAGGTCTATAGCCTAGTACAAATAATTTTACACTAGAGTTGAACTAGCTCTATAAGCTAGTTCAACTAATTTTACACTAGAGTTGAACTAGCTCTATAGCCTAGTACAAATAATTTTACACTAGAGTTGAACTAGCTCTATAAGCTAGTTCAAATAATTTTACAATAGTGTTGACCTAGCTCTATAGCCTAATACAAATGATTTTACACTAGAGTTCAACTAGTTATATAGCCTATTTCAAATGATTTTACACTAGAGTTGAACTAGCTTTATAAGCTAGTTCAAATAATTTTACACTAGAGTTAAACTAGCTGTATAAGCTAGTTTAAATAATTTTACACTAGAGTTGAACTAGGTCTATAGCCTAGTACAAATAATTTTACACTAGAGTTGAACTAGCTCTATAAGCTAGTTCAAATAATTTTACACTAGAGTTGAACTAGCTCTATAGCCTAGTACAAATAATTTTACACTAGAGTTGAACTAGCTCTATAAGCTAGTTCAAATAATTTTACACTAGAGTTGAACTAGCTCTATAGCCTAGTACAAATAATTTTACACTAGAGTTGAACTAGCTCTATAAGCTAGTTAAAATAATTTTACAATAGAGTTGACCTAGCTCTATAGCCTAATACAAATGATTTTACACTAGAGTTCAACTAGTTCTATAGCCTATTTCAAATGATTTTACACTAGAGTTGAACTAGCTTTATAAGCTAGTTCAAATAATTTTACACTAGAGTTAAACTAGCTGTATAAGCTAGTTTAAATAATTTTACACTAGATTTGAACTAGGTCTATAGCCTAGTACAAATAATTTTACACTAGAGTTGAACTAGCTCTATAAGCTAGTTCAACTAATTTTACACTAGAGTTGAACTAGCTCTATAGCCTAGTACAAATAATTTTACACTAGAGTTGAACGAGCTCTATAAGCTAGTTCAAATAATTTTACACTAGAGTTTAACTAGCACTATAGCCTAGTACAAATAATTTTACACTGGAGTTGAACTAGCTCTATAGCCTAGTACAAATAATTTTACACTAGAGTTGAACTAGCTCTATAAGCCAGTTAAAATAATTTTACACCATAGCTCAACTAGCTTTATAGCCTAGTACAAAGAATTTTACACAAGATTTGAACTAGCTCTATAAGCTAGTTCATACAATTTTACACTAGAGTTGAACTAGCTCTATAGCCTAGTACAAATAATTTTACACTAGAGTTG
>NW_021282875.1:103576-104383 GCF_002162155.2 Triticum dicoccoides
CAAAGAATTTTACACAAGATTTGAACTAGCTCTATAAGCTAGTTCATACAATTTTACACTAGAGTTGAACTAGCTCTATAGCCTAGTACAAATAATTTTACACTAGAGTTGAACTAGCTCTAGTTCAAATAATTTGACACTGGAGTTTAACTAGCTCTATAAGCTAGTTCAAATAATTTTACACTAGAGTTAAACTAGCTCTATAGCCTAGTTCAACTAATTTTACACTAGAGTTGAACTAGCTCTATAGCCTAGTACAAATAATTTTACACTAGAGTTGAACTAGCTCTATAAGCTAGTTCAAATAATTTTACACTAGAGTTCAACTAGCACTATAGCCTAGTACAAATAATTTTACACTAGAGTTAAACTAGCTCTATAGCCTAGTACAAATAATTTTACACTAGAGTTGAACTAGCTCTATAAGCCAGTTAAAATAATTTTACACTATAGTTGAACTAGCTCTATAGCCTAGTACAAAGAATTTTACACAAGATTTGAACTAGCTCTATAAGCTAGTTCAAATAATTTTACACTAGAGTTGAACTAGCTCTATAGCCTAGTACAAATAATTTTACACTAGAGTTGAACTAGCTCTATAAGCTAGTTAAAATAATTTTACACTATAGATGAACTAGCTCTATAGCCTAGTACAAAGAATTTTGCACTAGAGTTGAACTAGCTCTATAAGCTAGTTCAAATAATTATACACTAGAGTTGAACTAGCTCTATAGCCTAGTACAAATAATTTTACACTAGAGTTCAACTAGCTCTATAAGCTAGTTCAAATAATTTTACACTAGAGTT
>NW_021282875.1:104454-105021 GCF_002162155.2 Triticum dicoccoides
TAGAGTTGAACTAGCTTTATAAGCTAGTTCAAATAATTTTACACTAGAGTTAAACTAGCTGTATAAGCTAGTTTAAATAATTTTACACTAGAGTTGAACTAGGTCTATAGCCTAGTACAAATAATTTTACACTAGAGTTGAACTAGCTCTATAAGCTAGTTCAACTAATTTTACACTAGAGTTGAACTAGCTCTATAGCCTAGTACAAATAATTTTACACTAGAGTTGAACTAGCTCTATAAGCTAGTTCAAATAATTTTACACTAGAGTTTAACTAGCACTATAGCCTAGTACAAATAATTTTACACTGGAGTTGAACTAGCTCTATAGCCTAGTACAAATAATTTTACACTAGAGTTGAACTAGCTCTATAAGCCAGTTAAAATAATTTTACACCATAGCTCAACTAGCTCTATAGCCTAGTACAAAGAATCTTACACAAGATTTGAACTAGCTCTATAAGCTAGTTCATACAATTTTACACTAGAGTTGAACTAGCTCTATAGCCTAGTACAAATAATTTTACACTAGAGTTGAACTAGCTCTAGTTCAAATAATTTGACACTG
>NW_021282875.1:105126-106319 GCF_002162155.2 Triticum dicoccoides
TATAGCCTAGTACAAATAATTTTACACTGGAGTTGAACTAGCTCTATAGCCTAGTACAAATAATTTTACACTAGAGTTGAACTAGCTCTATAAGCTAGTTAAAATAATTTTACACTATAGTTGAACTAGCTCTATAGCCTAGTACAAAGAATTTTACACAAGATTTGAACTAGCTTTATAAGCTAGTTCATACAATTTTACACTAGAGTTGAACTAGCTCTATAGCCTAGCACAAAAAAATTTACACTAGAGTTGAACTAGCATTATAAGCTAGTGTAAATAATTTTACACTAGAGTAGAACTAGCTCTATAAGCAAGTTGAAATAATTTTACACTAGAGTTGCTCTAGCTCTATAGCCTAGTACAAATAATTTTACACTAGAGTTGAACTAGCTCTATAAGCTAGTTCAAATAATTATACACTAGAGTTGAACTAGCTCTATAGCCTAGTACAAAGAATTTTACACTACAATTGAACTAGCTCTATAAGCTAGTTGAAGTAATTTTACACTAGAGTTGAGCTAGCTCTATAAGCTAGTTCAAATAATTTTACACTAGAGTTGAACTAGCTCTATAGCCTAGTACAAATAATTTTACACTAGAGTTGAACTAGCTCTATAAGCTAGTTAAAATAATTTTACAATAGAGTTGACCTAGCTCTATAGCCTAATACAAATGATTTTACACTAGAGTTCAACTAGTTCTATAGCCTATTTCAAATGATTTTACACTAGAGTTGAACTAGCTTTATAAGCTAGTTCAAATAATTTTACACTAGAGTTAAACTAGCTCTATAAGCTAGTTTAAATAATTTTACACTAGAGTTGAACTAGGTCTATAGCCTAGTACAAATAATTTTACACTAGAGTTGAACTAGCTCTATAAGCTAGTTCAACTAATTTTACACTAGAGTTGAACTAGCTCTATAACCTAGTACAAATAATTTTACACTAGAGTTGAACTAGCTCTATAAGCTAGTTCAAATAATTTTACACTAGAGTTCAACTAGCACTATATCCTAGTACAAATAATTTTACACTGGAGTTGAACTAGCTCTATAGCCTAGTACAAATAATTTTACACTAGAGTTGAACTAGCTCTATAAGCTAGTTAAAATAATTTTACACTATAGTTGAACTAGCTCTATAGCCTAGTACAAAGAATTTTACACAAGATTTGAACTAGCTCTATAA
>NW_021282875.1:106344-106630 GCF_002162155.2 Triticum dicoccoides
CAAATAATTTTACACTAGAGTTGAACTAGCTCTATAGCCTAGTACAAATAATTTTACACTAGAGTTGAACTAGCTCTATAAGCTAGTTAAAATAATTTTACACTATAGATGAACTAGCTCTATAGCCTAGTACAAAGAATTTTGCACTAGAGTTGAACTAGCTCTATAAGCTAGTTCAAATAATTATACACTAGAGTTGAACTAGCTCTATAGCCTAGTACAAATAATTTTACACTAGAGTTCAACTAGCTCTATAAGCTAGTTCAAATAATTTTACACTAGAGTT
>NW_021282875.1:106671-115442 GCF_002162155.2 Triticum dicoccoides
TAGAGTTGAACTAGCTCTAGTTCAAATAATTTGACACTAGAGTTTAACTAGCTCTATAAGCTAGTTCAAATAATTTTACACTAGAGTTGAACTAGCTCTATAGCCTAGTACAAATAATTTTACACTAGAGTTGAACTAGCACTATAAGCTAGTTTAAATAATTTTACACTAGAGTAGAACTAGCTCTATAAGCAAGTTGAAACAATTTTACACTAGAGTTGCTCTAGCTCTATAGCCTAGTACAAATAATTTTACACTAGAGTTGAACTAGCTCTATAAGCTAGTTCAAATAATTTTACACTAAAGTTGAACTAGCTCTATAGCCTAGTATAAAGAATTTTACACTACAATTGAACTAGCTCTATAAGCTAGTTGAAATAATTTTACACTGGAGTTGAGCTAGCTCTATAAGCTAGTTCAAATAATTTTACACTAGAGTTGAACTAGCTCTATAGCCTAGTAAAAATAATTTAACACTAGAGTTGAACTAGCTCTATAAGCTAGTTAAAATAATTTTACAATAGAGTTGACCTAGCTCTATAGCCTAATACAAATGATTTTACACTAGAGTTCAACTAGTTCTATAGCCTATTTCAAATGATTTTACACTAGAGTTGAACTAGCTTTATAAGCTAGTTCAAATAATTTTACACTAGAGTTAAACTAGCTCTATAAGCTAGTTCAAATAATTTTACACTAGAGTTGAACTAGCTCTATAGCCTAGTACAAATAATTTTACACTAGAGTTGAACTAGCTCTATAAGCTAGTTCAACTAATTTTACACTAGAGTTGAACTAGCTCTATAGCCTAGTACAAATAATTTTACACTAGAGTTGAACTAGCTCTATAAGCTAGTTCAAATAATTTGACAATAGAGTTTAACTAGCTCTATAAGCTAGTTCAAAGAATTTTACACTAGAGTTGAACTAGCTCTATAGCCTAGTACAAATAATTTTGCACTAGAGTTGAACTAGCACTATAAGCTAGTTTAAATAATTTTACACTAGAGTTGAACTAGCTCTATAAGCAAGTTGAAATAATTTTACACTAGAGTTGCACTATGTCGGTGTACTAGAGTAGGGGTACCCTATTACCCCGAACTCGTGCACGGGCAGTTGCAGCGCCCCGCGGCAAGGCTTGCCGGGTGACCGCCAGGACCCTCCGTGGTCCCTTGAAGACCATTCAAGAACAAAGTACTCAAACCAAGGCCCCGGCAAGAGGAGCTTGCCGGGAAGGCCAACCAAGGCCTCGGCAAGAGGATCTTGCCGGGAAGAGACAAGACCCTGGCAAGAGGAGCTTGCCGGGAAGGCCACTCAAGGCATACCAAAAAAGCTTGCCGCGACCGCCCTGCGTCCCGGCAAGATCCGGCGAGCGACAAGCTTCCGGACGCGACAAGACGACGGCCGCGGCAAGGAGCTTGCCGCGGGAAAGCCCCACTTCGTGCCCGCGCTCCAGCTTACCCGCTAACGTGTCGCCCTGGGACTCTCCCAAGCACACGTGGCGGGAGGCCGTGCAGCTAGGGGTACGTGGTGGCAAGCGGAGATGAAGAGAAGCCCATCGTGGCAAACGGTGGCACTCCTAATGGTCACCTTTTGCACTGTTTAGGAGACTCAGACAGGCATTTAATGCCCTTGTCCCCTGCCGTCAGAGTTAGGTAGGGCGCACTGTGTCCACAGTAAGCGGTAGCTGCACCTACCGCATCCTTTTCCATTTTTACCCTTCTAGTCTACGTTGCCACCTGTGGGAAACCCCTTGAAAGTATAAAAGGAGGCCCAAGCGCAACGTAGAAGGGGCCCTAGAGGTTCGGCCAGTTCGGCTCATTCAACACCAGACACACTCTCACGCTCAGTCTCGCAGCGTCCATCGCTCCTGAGCAAGAATCCAATATACACAAACAAGCAGCAGTAGGGTTTTACGCATCCGTGCGGCCCGAAGCTGGGTAAAAATCGCCCGCGTGCACTGCCTCGATCCGCTCTTCGTGCGCTCTCCGCCCCCCACCGAACCGAAAGGGGCCCTGTCCCCATAGGTGTTGGTGGGAATCAGCATCGCCCCCGACATCTCTGGCGCGCCAGGTAGGGAGCGTCGAGATTGTGCGAACCTGATCCGGCGTGCACGCCGGTTAAATCTTCATCGTCGTGGCTCCCAAGGAGCGGGCGAGCAAAAGAACGACGCCAGTGCGGCAACAGAAAAAGGTAAGTCATACAAAACTTTAGATATTTCCTTTCTATATAAGGTTATCCGCCTCGGAGATCTTGTTCTTTTTACGGAAAACCTGTGCGCGGAGGAATCAACTCATGGCTAGTTGCGCCCTTACTTTGTTTCGAGTCTGCTCAACAACTTAAGTGAGCTGCTAGCGCCCTTACTTTGCTTCGAGCCCGCTCAACAACTTAAGTGAGCTGCTAGCGCCCTTAATTTGTTTCGAGTCCGCTCAACAACTTAAGTGAGCTGCTAGCGCCCTTACTTTGCTTCGAGCCCGCTCAGCAACTTAAGTGAGCCGCTAGCGCCCTTACTTTGCTTCGAGTCCGCTCAACAACTTAAGCGAGCTGCAACTAGTTGCGACAAGATTGCTTGTCGGTAGCGACCCCGCCAGCAGGCTGCTGAAGTTCCGCACTCGGCGCTCGCGGCAAGGGTGCCTGCACCGGCAAGTTTCCCTAGAAAGCGTAGGGTGGACGTACAAAGAGGGGTTGAACAGGAAGATAGCTTATGCTATTTATTTGAGATTTCTGCATAGACCTGTATGCCGAGGAGCCTTCTCGGGGCTAGTTGCGCTCCATGTTGCCTCGAGTCCGCTCGGCAACTTGTGCGGTTGCGCTAGAACCAAGAAGGTAAACCTTTCCGGGAGGCAATGTTCCCGAATAGCCGCTAAGCGCCCGTTCCCTCAAGCGCTGCTGGCTGGATCACACGCACCGGAAAGCATTCCAGCAGGCATAGGGAATATGTAGCAAAAGTCAAAATACGCAAGCAAGTTGAGTGCACTTCGGATGCTAATCACTTGCTATGTTTGAACGCAGTTATGGCCCGGGGGCTGGCAACGCCCTTAGGGCCAATATCTTCGGCGTCAAGAACGACGAAGTTCTTCTCCATAAGCCTTTCCGGCAACGACCTTGCCGGGAGCCGGCGTCAAGAACAACGAAGTTCTTCGCCATAAGCCTTTCCGGCAACGATCTTGCCGGGAGCCGGTGTCAAGAACAACGAAGTTCTTCACCAAAAGCCTTCCTGGCAACAAGCTTGCCGGAAGCCGGCATCGAGAACGTCAAAGTTCTCTGCTGAAGATAAAAGCCTTCCTGGCAACGAGCTTGCCAGAAGCCGGCATCGAGAACGTCAAAGTTCTCTGCTGAAGATAAAAGCCTTCCTGGCAACCAGCTTGCCGGAAGCCGGCATCGAGAACGTCAAAGTTCTCTGCTGAAGATAAAAGCCTTCCTGGCAACCAGCTTGCCAGAAGCCGGCATCGAGAACGTCAAAGTTCTCTGCTGAAGATAAAAGCCTTCCTGGCAACCATCTTGCCGGAAGCCGGCATCAAGAACGTCAAAGTTCTCTGCTGAAGATAAAAGCCTTCCTGGCAACCAGCTTGCCGGAAGCCGGCATCGAGAACGTCAAAGTTCTTTGCTGAAGGCAAAAGCCTTCCTGGCAACGAGCTTGCCGGAAGACGGCATCGAGAACGTCGAAGTTCTCTGCTGAAGATAAAAGCCTTCCTGGCAACGAGCTTGCCGGAAGCCGGCATCGAGAACGTCAAAGTTCTCTGCTGAAGATAAAAGCCTTCCCGGCAAGCCAGTATCGCTGGGTGCTGTGAGTGCCAAGAATCGTCCACGGCAAACCAGAGTTGCCGGGGGCTGCAATATCAGATATGTCTTTCATCCCTCATCATGCATCCTCTTATGGACTGGGGAATACGAAACCACGTTTCTTCCCGGAAACTGCCGTGCTCCCTCGACTCTATGCCCTGGGGCTCGTTATCGGGGCCAAGTTTGGTCGTAGTCGCGGCAGCAAAGGGATGAAACAAGGAGACCGCACCCACCTTGTTCCTGCCTCCGTTAAAAGCGTGAGAAAGGTTAAGCGACGTGGGAAGGTGGCAGGGTCTATTGCCGGGAGATGAAATGTCTGTCCGAGGGATACCAAGGATTCGCTCCATGGCGTGGGTTTAACTCGCGAGACAAATAACCCGGCAAGAATCCCCTTTTCATTAAAAAACATCCCACTCAGGTACAATCCATAGAGGATGAAAAACATGAAAGAGAGGATTACAAGTTCTAGATACAGCTAAGGCCCGAAGGCTTACAAATTAAAAAGATAAGGTGCCCGTAATCCCTTTCCTGTCCCTCTTTTTTGAGGAGGCAGGTCAAGGAGGCGAAATGGGCAAAAGGAGTGCCTAGGCGAGCTACGGGTGCCAGACGACACCAAGGGAACATCCCGGGGGTCGTCCGAAGGCTGGACGGCGACGGCGGCGACGGGAGCGGAGCGCTGCTCTCTTTCGACTTTGAAAGCGGAAGAGGGCGGCGGAGGTTTCTGAGATTGCAACAGCAGTTGATGAAGATGGAGGAAATGCCCGTGTTTCCCCTGCTTATAAAGAGGGACGGGGCGGACGTTTCGGCTTTCCAAATAAACAACCTCCCACGATCTCTCCCACGACGCCGCGTTTGACGCGTGCCGTTCTGGGCGTGCGCGGTGGGAGCGGAGTTAGATTCGGCGTGACCTAGGCCGCGCGTGCCCGTGCACTCTTTTGGGCCTGGCCCAACAGCGCTCGGCACCGTGTATGGCCCAGGCCCGGGGGCTCCTGTCGGTGTACTAGAGTAGGGGTACCCTATTACCCCGAACTCGTGCACGGGCAGTTGCAGCGCCCCGCGGCATGGCTTGCCGGGTGACCGCCAGGACCCTCCGTGGTTCCCTTGAAGACCATTCAAGAACAAAGTACTCAAACCAAGGCCCCGACAAGAGGAGCTTGCCGGGAAGGCCAACCAAGGCCCCGGCAAGAGGATCTTGCCGGGAAGAGACAAGACCCCGGCAAGAGGAGCTTGCCAGGAAGGCCACTCAAGGCATACCAAAAAAGCTTGCCGCGATGCGCCCTGCGTCCCGGCAAGATCCGGCGAGCGACAAGCTTCCGGACGCGACAAGACGACGGCCGCGGCAAGGAGCTTGCCGCGGGAAACCCCCACTTCGTGCCCGTGCTCCAGCTTACCCGCTAACGTGTCGCCCTGGGACTCTCCCAAGCACACGTGGCGGGAGGCTGTGCAGCTAGGGGTACGTGGTGGCAAGCGGAGATGAAGAGAAGCCCATCGTGGCAAACGGTGGCACTCCTAACGGTCACCTTTTGCATTGTTTAGGAGACTCAGACAGGCATTTAATGCCCTTGTCCCCTGCCGCCAGAGTTAGGTAGGGCGCACTGTGTCCACAGTAAGCGGTAGCTGCACCTACCGCATCCTTTTCCATTTTTACCCTTCTAGTCTACGTTGCCACCTGTGGGAAACCCCTTGAAAGTATAAAAGGAGGCCCAAGCACAACGTAGAAGGGGCCCCAGAGGTTCGGCCAGTTCGGCTCATTCAACACTAGACACACTCTCACGCTCAGTCTGGCAGCGTCCATCGCTCCTGAGCAAGAATCCAATACACACAAACAAGCAGCAGTAGGGTTTTACGCATCCGTGCGGCCCGAAGCTGGGTAAAAATCGCCCGCGTGCACTGCCTCGATCCGCTCTTTGTGCGCTCTCCGCCCACCACCGAACCGAAAGGGGCCCTGTCCCCATAGGTGTTGGTGGGAATCAGCATCACCCCCGACACACTAGCTCTATAGCCTAGTACAAATAATTTTACACTAGAGTTGAACTAGCTCTATAAGCTAGTTCAAATAATTTTACACTAGAGTTCAACTAGCACTATAGCCTAGTACAAATAATTTTACACTAGAGTTGAACTAACTCTATAGCCTAGTACAAATAATTTTACACTAGAGTTGAACTAGCTCTATAAGCGAGTTAAAATAATTTTACACTATAGTTGAACTAGCTCTATAGCCTAGTACAAAGAATTTTACACAAGAGTTGAACTAGCTCTATAAGCTAGTTCAAATAATTTTACACTAGAGTTGAACTAGCTCTATAGCCAAGTACAAATAATTTTACACTAGAATTGAACTAGCTCTATAAGATAGTTCAAATAATTTGACAATAGAGTTTAACTAGCTCTATAAGCTAGTTCAAAGAATTTTACACTAGAGTTGAACTAGCTCTATAGCCTAGTACAAAGAATTTTGCACTAGAGTTGAACTAGCACTATAAGCTAGTTTAAATAATTTTACACTAGAGTTGAACTAGCTCTATAAGCAAGTTGAAATAATTTTACACTAGAGTTGCACTAGCTCTATAGCCTAGTACAAATAATTTTACACTAGAGTTGAACTAGCTCTGTCGGTGTACTAGAGTAGGGGTACCCTAGTATCCCGAACTCGTGCACGGGCAGTTGCAGCACCCCGCGGCAAGGCTTGCCGGGTGACCGCCAAGACCCTCCGTGGTTCCCTTGAAGACCATTCAAGAACAAAGTACTCAAACCAAGGCCCTAGCAAGAGGAGCTTGCCGGGAAGGCCAACCAAGGCCCCGACAAGAGGAGCTTGCCGGGAAGGCCAACCAAGGCCCCGGCAAGAGGATCTTGCCGGGAAGAGACAAGACCCCGGCAAGAGGAGCTTGCCGGGAAGCCCACTCAAGGCATACCAAGAAAGCGCCGCGACGCGCCCTGCGTCCCGACAAGATCCAGCGAGCGACAAGCTTCCGGACGCGACAAGACGACGGCCGCGGCAAGGAGCTTGCCGCGGGAAGCTCCCACTTCGTGCCCGCGCTCCAGCACACCTGCTAACGTGTCGCTCTAGGACTCTCCCAAGCACACGTGGCAGGAGGCCGTGCAGCTAGGGGTACGTGGTGGCAAGCGGAGATGAAGAGAAGGCCATCATGGCAAACGGTGGCGCTCCTAACGGTCACCTTTTTGCACTGTTTAGGAGACTCAGACAGGCATTTAATGCCCTTGTCCCCTGCCGTCAGAGTTAGGTAGGGTGCACTGTATCCACAGTAGCGGTAGCTGCACCTACCACATCCTTTTCCATTTTTACCCTTCTGATCTACGTTGCCACCTGTCGGTGACCCCTTGAAAGTATAAAAGGAGGCCCAGGCGCAACGTAGAGGGGGTTCGGCCAGTTCGGCTCACTCGTGACACCAGAAACACTCCCACGCTCAGTATGGTAGCATCGATCGCTTCTGAGCAAAGATTCAATACACACAAACAAGCAGTAGTAGGGTTTTACGCATCCGTGCAGCCCGAAGCTGGGTAAAATCGCCGGCGTGTACTGCCTCGATCCGCTCTTCATGCGCTCTCCGCCTCCCACTGAACCGAAACGGGTCTTGTCCCCATAGGTGTTGGTGGATCAGCACACCCCCCCCCCCCCGACATCTTTGGCGCGACAGGTAGGGGGCGTCGAGATTGTGCGAATCCGATCCGGCGTGCACGCAAGCTAAATCTTCATCGTCTTCATCGACATGCCACCAAAGAAGAGGGGTTCGAAGGCAGCTGTTCCGTCTGCGTCGCTCCCACTGCCTCCGGAACTTAGGGGGATTCGGCGGCAGCTGTTCCGTCCACGTCAAGGCTCAGCTGTTCTTCATCGTCATGGCTCCTAAGGAGCGGGCGAGCAAAAGAACGACACCAGTGCGGCAACAGAAAAAGCTAAGTCATGCAAAACTTTAGATCTTTCCTTTCTATATAAGGTTGTCCGCCTCGGAGATCTCGTTCTTTGTAAGGAAAACCTATGCGCGGAGGAATCAACTCGTAGCTAGTTGCGCCCTTACTCTGTTTCGAGTCCCCTCAACAACTTAAGTGAGCTGCTAGCGCCCTTACTTTGCTTCGAGTCCGCTCAGCAACTTAAGTGAGCCGCTAGTGCCCTTTCTTTGTTTCGAGTCCGCTCAACAATTTTAAGCGAGCTGCAACTAGTTGCGACAAGATTGCTTGTCGGTATCGACCCCGCCAGCAGGCTGCTGAAGTTCCACACTCGGCGCTCGCGGCAAGGGTGCCTGCACCGGCAAGTTTCCCTGGAAAGCGTAGGGTGGACGTAAAAAGAGAGGTTGAACAGGAAGATAGCATGCGCTATTTATTTGAGATTTCTGCATAGACCTGTATGCCGAGGAGCCTTCTCGGGGCTAGTTGCGCTCCATGTTGCCTCGAGTCCGCTCGGCAACTTGTGCGGTTGCGCTAGAACCAAGAAGGTAAACCTTTCCGGGAGGCGATGTTCCCGAATAGCCGCTAAGGGCCCGTTCCCTCAAGCGCTACTGGCTGGATCATACGCACCGGAAAGCTTCCAGCAGGCATAGGGAATATGCAGCAAAAAGTCAAAATTCGCGAGCGAGTTAAGTGCACTTCAGATGCTAATCACTTGTCACGTTTAAATGCAGTTATGGCCCGGGGGCTGGCAACGCCCCTAGAGCCAATCTTTCCGGCAACGATCCTGCCAGGAGCCGGCGCCAAGAACGACGAAGTTCTTCGCCATAATCCTTTCCGGTAACGATCTTGCCGGGAGCCGGCGTCAAGAACGACGAAGTTCTTCGCCATAAGCCTTTCCGGCAACGATCCTGCCGGGAGCCGGCGTCAAGAACGACGAAGTTCTTCGCCATAAGCCTTTCCGGCAACGATCCTGCCCGGAGCCGGCGTCAAGAACGACGAATTTCTTCGCCATAAGCCTTTCCGGTAACGATCTTGCCGGGAGCCAGCGTCAAGAACGACGAAGTTCTTCGCCATAAGCCTTT
>NW_021282875.1:115575-119410 GCF_002162155.2 Triticum dicoccoides
AAGCCTTTCCGGTAACGATCTTGCCGGGAGCCGGCGTCAAGAACGACGAAGTTCTTCGCCATAAGCCTTTACGGCAACGATCCTGCTGGGAGCCGGCGTCAAGAACGACGAAGTTCTTCGCCATAAGCCTTTCCGGCAACGATCATGCCGGGAGCCAGCGTCAAGAACGACGAAGTTCTTCGCCATAAGCCTTTCCGGCAATGATCTTGCCGGGAGCTGGTGTCAAGAACAACGAAGTGCTTCGCCAAAAGCCTTCCTGGCAACAAGCTTGCCGGAAGCCAGCATCGAGAACGTCAAAGTTCTCTGCTGAAGATAAAAGCCTTCCTGGCAACGAGCTTGCCGGAAGCCGGCATCAAGAACGTCAAAGTTCTCTACTGAAGATAAAAGCCTTCCTGGCAACGAGCTTGCCGGAAGCCGGCATCGAGAACGTCAAGTTCTCTGCTGAAGATAAAAGCCTTCCTGGCAACGAGCTTGCCGGAAGCCGGCATCGAGAACGTCAAAGTTCTCTGCTGAAGATAAAAGCCTTCCTGGCAACGAGCTTGCCGGAAGCCGGCATTGAGAACGTCAAAGTTCTCTGCCGAAGATAAAAGCCTTCCTGGCAAAGAGCTTGCTGGAAGCCAGCATCGAGAACGACCAAGTTCTCTGCTGAAGATAAAAGCCTTCCCGGCAAGCC
Organism: Triticum dicoccoides; assembly: GCF_002162155.2. Classification (NCBI taxonomy): domain Eukaryota; kingdom Viridiplantae; phylum Streptophyta; class Magnoliopsida; order Poales; family Poaceae; genus Triticum; species Triticum dicoccoides. The sequence continues at coordinate 116,249 of NW_021282875.1, forward strand.
AGTATCGCTAGGGGCTGTGAGTGCCAAGAATCGTCCACGGCAAACCAGAGTTGCCGGGGGCTGCAATATCAGATAAGTCTTTCGTCCCTCATCATGCATCCTCTTATGGACTGGGGAATGCGAAACCACGTTTCTTCCCGGAAACTGCCGTGCTCCCTCGACTCTAGGCCCTGGGGCTCGTTCTCGGGGCCAAGTTTGGTCGTAGTCGCGGCAGCAAAGGGATGAAACGAGGAGACCCCCCCGCCTCGTTCCTGCCTCCGTCAAAAGCGTGAGAAAGGTTGAGCGACGTGGGAAGGCTGCAGGGCCTGTTCCGGGAGAAGAAATGTCTTTCTGAGGGATACCAAGGATTTGCTCCTTGGCATGGGTTTAACTCGCGAGACAAATAACCCGGCAAGCATCCCCCTTTTCATTAAAAAAAATCCCACTCAGGTACAGTCCATAGAGGATGAAAAACATGAAAGAGAGGATTACAAATTTTAGATACAGCTAAGGCCTGAAGGCTTACAAATTGAAAAGATAAGATGCCCGTAATCCCTTTCCTGTCCCTCTCTTCAGGAGACAGGTCAAGGAGGCGAAAAAGGAAAAAGGAGTGCCTAGGCGAGCTATGGGTGCCAGAAGACACCAAGGGAACATCCAGGGGGTCGTCCGAAGGCTGGACGGTGACGGTGGCGCTGGAAGCGGGGCTCGAAGACGGGGCGGCAGGACGTCAGCACGCTGTCGAGGGCACCACGCCCTCGTACTCCGACCTGACGGCCTTGTCGCCAGCCCTCTTCCCCTTCCGCAGCCTTCCTACGCCAGCCGCCCAAGGAGACGACCCCGGGGAGTTCAAGAAGACGGCGACGCGGATAATGGGGTCGCCGGTGCCGCGCAAGGCGGCGCCCGACGCCTAGTCGGACCCGCCGCACCGCCGCCCGCTACCCTCATCGTCGCTGTCGCTCCCCTCCTCGTCGCTCTCGCTCGAGGAGGAGCCTTCGCTGTCGGAGGAGCTGTCCATGCAGCACTTCGCCCGAGTGCCGAAGAACCCGAAGGCCTTGATGGAGAGGAGATCGCCCTCCATCAGCTTAAAATGGAGGGTAAACCCCTCCGTCAAGCTGTGGATGCGGGCGAACGTCTTCCACCCTCGATCAAGATACATCACATTAGGGGCTGGGAATGCAACACGGACTCGCGTGCCGCTGATCCCATAGCCCCTCATGTGCAGTATCAGTGTCTCGGGCGGGTCCAACTCCATCGCGCACGCAAACGGAGCTGGAAGCCGGAGGCGACGACGAGGCGCCCGGCGCAGCCTGACGAAGAACTCGCAAGGGTCGTCCCCTATATGGACCGCCGTGGGGGGAGGAGCCGCCGGCGGAGGTGAAGCTGACGCGCCGCCCCGTCTGCCTCTTCCCCGAGCGCCTTGACCTCGTCCTCGACCTCGTCCGCGACCTCGCCCCCTCCCTCTTCCCCTTAAGGCTGGCTCTGCCACCACGGGCGCGAAAGAGGGAGAGATGCGCTGTCTGGCGGCGACCCTCGCCGCCACCGATGAAGGGCCTGGGTTCCCTTTCTCCATGGCAGATGAGAGAAAGGGGAGCAGAAGCTGAAGAAAGGAGAAGATGAGAGAGTGTGGGTTTCTGTGCTCCCATCCCGCTCTTTATAAAGGAGCGGGGTGGGGGCTCGGCCGCCCCGCTCAGCGAATCAAGGCACGGGAAGGGCAGGGAGTCAGGGCCAACCCGCTGCCTTTGCTCACGACGGCCCAGTTTCCCACTCCACCATCCGTGACCCCAAGCGCATGGGAGCCGCGTGGCGGGGACGCAGAACCAAGGCGACAGATGAGGCGGCCTCGCTCTGCCCCATGAACGCGGGGAGTGGACGTCCCGAAAACCGCGCACCGGCCCCGTCCAGTAAAAGCACCGCGCCCCCACGCCTACCTCCGTTTAGGGGGGAGGGCGTGAACCGTCCTCATCATCGTGGCCTGACGCATGCTCGAGGGGCTTAGCCCCGCGCACGCCGCCCGCGTCACCCATGACGCCGCGTTTGACGCGTGCCGTTCTGGGCGTGCGCGGTCGGAGCGGAGAGATATGCGGCGTGACCTAGGCCACGCGTGCCCGTGCACTGTTTTGGGCCTGGCCCAACAGCGCTCGGCACCGTGTATGGCCCAGGCCCGGGGGCTCCTGCCGGTGTACTAGAGTAGGGGTACCCTAGTATCACGAACTCGTGCACGGAAAGTTGCAGCACCCCGCGGCAAGGCTTGCCGGGTGACCGCCAAGACCCTCCGTGGTTCCCTTGAAGACCATTCAAGAACAAAGTACTCAAACCAAGGCCCCGACAAGAGGAGCTTGCCGGGAAGGCCAACCAAGGCCCCGGCAAGAGGAGCTTGCCGGGAAGGCCAACCAAGGCCCCGGCAAGAGGATCTTGCCGGGAAGAGACAAGACCCCGGCAAGAGGAGCTTGCCGGGAAGCCCACTCAAGGCATACCAAGAAAGCGCCGCGACGCGCCCTGCGTCCCGACAAGATCCAGCCAGCGACAAGCTTCCGGACGCGACAAGACGACGGCCGCGGCAAGGAGCTTGCCGCGGGAAGCTCCCACTTCGTGGCCGCGCTCCAGCACACCTGCTAACGTGTCGCTCTAGGACTCTCCCAAGCACACATGGCAGGAGGCCGTGCAGCTAGGGGTACGTGGTGGCAAGCGGAGATGAAGAGAAGGCCATCGTGGCAAACGGTGGCGCTCCTAACGGTCACCTTTTTGCACTGTTTAGGAGACTCAGACAGGCATTTAATGCCCTTGTCCCCTGCCGTCAGAGTTAGGTAGGGTGCACTGTATCCACAGTAGCGGTAGCTGCACCTACCACATCCTTTTCCATTTTTACCCTTCTGATCTACGTTGCCACCTATCGGTGACCCCTTGAAAGTATAAAAGGAGGCCCAGGCGCAACGTAGAGGGGGTTCGGCCAGTTCGGCTCACTCGAGACACCAGAAACACTCCCACGCTCAGTCTGGTAGCGTCGATCGCTCCTAAGCAAAGATTCAATACACACAAACAAGCAGCAGTAGGGTTTTACGCATCCGTGCGGCCCGAAGTTGGGTAATATCGCCCGCGTGTACTGCCTCGATCCGCTCTTCGTGCGCTCTCCGCCTCCCACCGAACCGAAAGGGGTCTTGTCCCCATAGGTGTTGGTGGATCAGC
>NW_021282875.1:119658-120747 GCF_002162155.2 Triticum dicoccoides
TAGAGTTGAACTAGCTATATAGCCTAGTACAAATAATTTTACACTAGAGTTGAAATAGCACTGTAAGCTAGTTTAAATAATTTTACACTAGAGTTGAACTAGCTCTATAAGCAAGTTGAAATAATTTTACACTAGAGTTGCACTAGCTCTATAGCCTAGTACAAATAATTTTACACTAGAGTTGAACTAGCTCTATAAGCTAGTTCAAATAATTTTACACTACAGTTGAACTAGCTCTATAGCCTAGTACAAATAATTTTACACTACAATTGAACTAGCTCTATAAGCTAGTTGAAATGATTTTACACTAGAGTTGAGCTAGCTCTATAAGCTAGTTAAAATAATTTTACAATAGAGTTGACCTAGCTCTATAGCCTAATACAAATGATTTTACACTAGAGTTGAACTAGTTCTGTAGCCTATTACAAATGATTTTACACTAGAGTTGAACTAGCTCTATAGCCTAATACAAATGATTTTACACTAGAGTTCAACTAGCACTATAGCCTAGTACAAATAATTTTACACTAGAGTTGAACTAACTCTATAGCCTAGTACAAATAATTTTACACTAGAGTTGAACTAGCTCTATAAGCCTGTTAAAATAATTTTACACTATAGTTGAACTAGCTCTATAGCCTAGTACAAAGAATTTTACACAAGAGTTGAACTAGCTCTATAAGCTAGTTCAAATAATTTTACACTAGAGTTGAACTAGCTCTATAGCCAAGTACAAATAATTTTACACTAGAGTTGAACTAGCTCTATAAGCTAGTTCAAATAATTTGACAATAGAGTTTAACTAGCTCTATAAGCTAGTTCAAAGAATTTTACACTAGAGTTGAACTAGCTCTATAGCCTTGTACAAATAATTTTGCACTAGAGTTGAACTAGCACTATAAGCTAGTTTAAATAATTTTACACTAGAGTTGAACTAGCTCTATAAGCAAGTTGAAATAATTTTACACTAGAGTTGCACTAGCTCTATAGCCTAGTACAAATAATTTTACACTAGAGTTGAACTAGCTCTATAAGCTAGTTCAAATAATTTTACACTAGAGTTCAACTAGCACTATAGCCTAGTACAAA
>NW_021282875.1:122365-124116 GCF_002162155.2 Triticum dicoccoides
ACTAGAGTTGAACTTGCTCTATAGCCTTGTACAAATAATTTTGCACTAGAGTTGAACTAGCACTATAAGCTAGTTTAAATAATTTTACACTAGAGTTGAACTAGCTCTATAAGCAAGTTGAAATAATTTTACACTAGAGTTGCACTAGCTCTATCGCCTAGTACAAATAATTTTACACTAGAGTTGAACTAGCTCTATAAGCTAGTTCAAATAATTTTACACTAGAGTTCAACTAGCACTATAGCCTAGTACAAATAATTTTACACTAGAGTTCAACTAGCACTATAGCCTAGTACAAATAATTTTACACTAGAGTTGAACTAACTCTATAGCCTAGTACAAATAATTTTACACTAGAGTTGAACTAGCTCTATAAGCCTGTTAAAATAATTTTACACTATAGTTGAACTAGCTCTATAGCCTAGTACAAAGAATTTTACACAAGAGTTGAACTAGCTCTATAAGCTAGTTCAAATAATTTTACACTAGAGTTGCACTAGCTCTATAGCCAAGTACAAATAATTTTACACTAGAGTTGAACTAGCTCTATAAGCTAGTTCAAATAATTTGACAATAGAGTTTAACTAGCTCTATAAGCTAGTTCAAAGAATTTTACACTAGAGTTGAACTAGCTCTATAGCCTTGTACAAATAATTTTGCACTAGAGTTGAACTAGCACTATAAGCTAGTTTAAGTAATTTTACACTAGAGTTGAACTAGCTCTATAAGCAAGTTGAAATAATTTTACACTAGAGTTGCACTAGCTCTATAGCCTAGTACAAATAATTTTACACTAGAGTTGAACTAGCTCTATAAGCTAGTTCAAATAATTTTACACTAGAGTTCAACTAGCACTATAGCCTAGTACAAATAATTTTACACTAGAGTTGAACTAACTCTATAGCCTAGTACAAATAATTTTACACTAGAGTTGAACTAGCTCTATAAGCCAGTTAAAATAATTTTACACTATAGTTGAACTAGCTCTATAGCCTAGTACAAAGAATTTTACAAAAGAGTTGAACTAGCTCTATAAGCTAGTTCAAATAATTTTACACTAGAGTTGAACAAGCTGTATAGCCAAGTACAAATAATTTTACACTAGAGTTGAACTAGCTCTATAAGCTAGTTCAAATAATTTGACAATAGAGTTTAACTAGCTTTATAAGCTAGTTCAAAGAATTTTACACTAGAGTTGAACTAGCTCTATAGCCTAGTACAAATAATTTTGCACTAAAGTTGAACTAGCACTATAAGCTAGTTTAAATAATTTTACACTAGAGTTGAACTAGCTCCATAAGCAAGTTGAAATAATTTTACACTAGAGTTGCACTAGCTCTATAGCCTAGTACAAATAATTTTACACTAGAGTTGAACTAGCTCTATAAGCTAGTTCAAATAATTTTACACTAGAGTTCAACTAGCACTATAGCCTAGTACAAATAATTTTACACTAGAGTTGAACTAACTCTATAGCCTAGTACAAATAATTTTACACTAGAGTTGAACTAGCTCTATAAGCCAGTTAAAATAATTTTACACTATAGTTGAACTAGCTCTATAGCCTAGTACAAAGAATTTTACAAAAGAGTTGAACTAGCTCTATAAGCTAGTTCAAATAATTTTACACTAGAGTTGAACTAGCTGTATAGCCAAGTACAAATAATTTTACACTAGAGTTGAACTAGCTCTATAAGCTAGTTCAAATAATTTGACAATAGAGTTTAACTAGCTTTATAAGCTAGTTCAAA
>NW_021282875.1:124486-125720 GCF_002162155.2 Triticum dicoccoides
AGTTCAAAGAATTTTACACTAGAGTTGAACTAGCTCTATAGCCTAGTAGAAATAATTTTGCACTAGAGTTGAACTAGCACTATAAGCTAGTTTAAATAATTTTACACTAGAGTTGAACTAGCTCTATAAGCAAGTTGAAATAATTTAACACTAGAGTTGCACTAGCTCTATAGCCTAGTACAAATAATTTTACACTAGAGTTGAACTAGCTCTATAAGCTAGTTCAAATAATTTTACACTAGTCTTGAACTAGCTCTATAGCCTAGTACAAATAATTTTACAATAGAGTAGAACTAGCTCTAGTTCAAATAATTTGACACTAGAGTTTAACTAGCTCTATAAGCTAGTTCAAAGAATTTTACACTAGAGTTGAACTTGCTCTATAGCCTTGTACAAATAATTTTGCACTAGAGTTGAACTAGCACTATAAGCTAGTTTAAATAATTTTACACTAGAGTTGAACTAGCTCTATAAGCAAGTTGAAATAATTTTACACTAGAGTTGCACTAGCTCTATCGCCTAGTACAAATAATTTTACACTAGAGTTGAACTAGCTCTATAAGCTAGTTCAAATAATTTTACACTAGAGTTCAACTAGCACTATAGCCTAGTACAAATAATTTTACACTAGAGTTGAACTAACTCTATAGCCTAGTACAAATAATTTTACACTAGAGTTGAACTAGCTCTATAAGCCAGTTAAAATAGTTTTACACTATAGTTGAACTAGCTCTATAGCCTAGTACAAAGAATTTAACAAAAGAGTTGAACTAGCTCTATAAGCTAGTTCAAATAATTTTACACTAGAGTTGAACTAGCTGTATAGCCAAGTACAAATAATTTTACACTAGAGTTGAACTAGCTCTATAAGCTAGTTCAAATAATTTGACAATAGAGTTTAACTAGCTTTATAAGCTAGTTCAAAGAATTTTACACTAGAGTTGAACTAGCTCTATAGCCTAGTACAAATAATTTTGCACTAGAGTTGAACTAGCACTATAAGCTAGTTTAAATAATTTTACACTAGAGTTTAACTAGCTCTATAAGCAAGTTGAAATAATTCAACACTAGAGTTGCACTAGCTCTATAGCCTAGTACAAATAATTTTACACTAGAGTTGAACTAGCTCTATAAGCTAGTTCAAATAATTTTACACTAGAGTTGAACTAGCTCTATAGCCTAGTACAAATAATTTTACAATAGAGTTGAACTAGCTCTAGTTCAAATAATTTGA
>NW_021282875.1:125730-126429 GCF_002162155.2 Triticum dicoccoides
AATTTTACACTAGAGTTGAACTAGCTCTATAAGCTAGTTCAAATAATTTGACAATAGAGTTTAACTAGCTCTATAAGCTAGTTCAAAGAATTTTACACTAGAGTTGAACTAGCTCTATAGCCTTGTACAAATAATTTTGCACTAGAGTTGAACTAGCACTATAAGCTAGTTTAAATAATTTTACACTAGAGTTGAACTAGCTCTATAAGCAAGTTGAAATAATTTTACACTAGAGTTGCACTAGCTCTATAGCCTAGTACAAATAATTTTACACTAGAGTTGAACTAGCTCTATAAGCTAGTTCAAATAATTTTACACTAGAGTTCAACTAGCACTATAGCCTAGTACAAATAATTTTACACTAGAGTTGAACTAACTCTATAACCTAGTACAAATAATTTTACACTAGAGTTGAACTAGCTCTATAAGCCAGTTAAAATAATTTTACACTATAGTTGAACTAGCTCTATAGCCTAATACAAAGAATTTTACAAAAGAGTTGAACTAGCTCTATAAGCTAGTTCAAATAATTTTACACTAGAGTTGAACTAGCTGTATAGCCAAGTACAAATAATTTTACAGTAGAGTTGAACTAGCTCTATAAGCTAGTTCAAATAATTTGACAATAGAGTTTAACTAGCTTTATAAGCTAGTTCAAAGAATTTTACACTAGAGTTGAACTAGCTCTATAGCCTAGTA
>NW_021282875.1:128058-128390 GCF_002162155.2 Triticum dicoccoides
AGTACAAATAATTTTACACTAGAGTTGAACTAGCACTAACAGCTAGTTTAAATAATTTTACACTAGAGTTGAACTAGCTCTATAAGCAAGTTGAAATAATTTTACACTAGAGTTGCACTAGCTCTATAGCCTAGTACAAATAATTTTACACTAGAGTTAAACTAGCTCTATAAGCTAGTACAAATAACTTTACACTAGAGTTGAACTAGCTCTATAGCCTAGTACAAATAATTTTACACTACAATTGAACTAGCTCTATAAGCTAGTTGAAATAATTTTACACTAGAGTTGAGATAGCTCTATAAGCTAGTTAAAATAATTTTACAATAGAG
>NW_021282875.1:129769-130372 GCF_002162155.2 Triticum dicoccoides
CTAGTTGAAATAATTTTACACTAGAGTTGCACTAGCTCTATATCCTAGTACAAAGAATTTTACACTAGAGTTGAACTAGCTCTATAAGCTAGTTCAAATAATTTTACACTAGAGTTGAACTAGCTCTATAGCCTATTACAAATAATTTTACACTAGAGTTGAACTAGCACTATAAGCTAGTTCAAATAATTTGACACTAGAGTTTAACTAGCTCTATAAGCTAGTTCAAATAATTTTTACACTAGAATTGAACTAGCTCTATAGCCTAGTACAAATAATTTTACAGTAGAGTTGAACTAGCACTATAAGCTAGTTTAAATAATTTTACACTAGAGTTGAACAAGCTCTATAAGCAAGTTGAAATAATTTTACACTAGAGTTGCACTAGCTCTATAGCCTAGTACAAATAATGTTACGCTAGAGTTGAACTAGCTCTATAAGCTAGTTCAAATAATTTTACACTAGAGTTGAACTAGCTCTATAGCCTAGTATAAATAATTTTACACTAGAGTTGAACTAGCTCTAGTTCAAATAATTTGACACTAGAGTTTAACTAGCTCTATAAGCTCGTTCAAATAATTTTACACTAGAGTTGAACTAGCT
>NW_021282875.1:130475-131181 GCF_002162155.2 Triticum dicoccoides
AGTACAAATAATTTTACACTAGAGTTGAACTAGCACTAACAGCTAGTTTAAATAATTTTACACTAGAGTTGAACTAGCTCTATAAGCAAGTTGAAATAATTTTACACTAGAGTTGCACTAGCTCTATAGCCTAGTACAAATAATTTTACACTAGAGTTAAACTAGCTCTATAAGCTAGTACAAATAACTTTACACTAGAGTTGAACTAGCTCTATAGCCTAGTACAAATAATTTTACACTACAATTGAACTAGCTCTATAAGCTAGTTGAAATAATTTTACACTAGAGTTGAGATAGCTCTATAAGCTAGTTAAAATAATTTTACAATAGAGTTGACCTAGCTCTATAGACTAATACAAATGATTTTACACTAGAGTTGAACTAGTTCTGTAGCCTATTACAAATGATTTTACACTAGAGTTGAACTAGCTCTATAAGCTAGTTCAAATAATTTTACACTAGAGTTGAACTAGCTCTATAGCCTAGTACAAATAATTTTACACTAGAGTTGAACGAGCTCTATAAGCAAGTTCAAATAATTTTACACTAGAGTTGCACTAGCTCTATAGCCTAGTACAAATAATGTTATGCTAGAGTTGAACTAGCTCTATAAGCTAGTTCAAATAATTTTACACTAGAGTTGAACTAGCTCTATAGCCTAGTACAAATAATTTTACACTAGAGTTGAACTAGCTCTAGTTCAAAT
>NW_021282875.1:131455-133162 GCF_002162155.2 Triticum dicoccoides
TTTTACAATAGAGTTGAACTAGCTCTATAGCCTAGTACAAATAATATTACACTACAATTGAACTAGCTCAATAAGCTAGTTGAAATAATTTTACAGTAGAGTTGAGCTAGCTCTATAAGCTAGTTCAAATAATTTTACACTAGAGTTGAACTAGCTCTATAAGCAAGTTGAAATAATTTTACACTAGAGTTGAACTAGTTCTATTGCCTAGTACAAATAATTTTACACTAGAGTTGAACTAGCTCTATAAGCTAGTTCAAATAATTTTACAATAGAGTTGAACTAGCTCTATAGCCTAGTACAAATAATATTACACTACAATTGAACTAGCTCTATAAGCCAGTTAAAATAATTTTACACTATAGTTGAACTAGCTCTATAGCCTAGTACAAATAATTTTACACTAGAGTTGAACTAGCTCTATAAGCTAGTTCAAATAATTTGACAATAGAGTTTAACTAACTCTATAAGCTATTTCAAATAATTTTACACTAGAGTTGAGCTAGATCTATAGCCTAGTACAAATAATTTTACACTAGAGTTGAACTAGCACTATAAGCTAGTTTAAATAATTTTACACTAGAGTTGAACTATCTCTATAAGCAAGTTGAAATAATTTTACACTTGAGTTGCACTAGCTCTATAGCCTAGTACAAATAATTTTACACTAGAGTTGAACTAGCTCTATAAGCTAGTTCAAATAATTTTACACTAGAGTTGAACTAGCTCTATAGCCTAGTACAAATAATTTTACACTACAATTGAACTAGCTCTATAAGCTAGTTAAAATAATTTTACAATAGAGTTGACCTAGCTCTATAGCCTAATACAAATGATTTTACACTAGAGTTGAACTAGTTCTGTAGCCTATTACAAATGATTTTACACTAGAGTTGAACTTGCTCTATAGCCTAGTACAAATAATTTTACACTAGAGTTGAACTAGCTCTATAAGCTAGTTCAAATAATTTTACACTAGAGTTGAACTAGCACTATAGCCTACTATAAATAATTTTACACTAGAGTTGAACTAGCTCTATAAGCCAGTTAAAATAATTTTACACTATAGTTGAACTAGCTCTATAGCCTAGTACAAATAATTTTACACTAGAGTTGAACTAGCTCTATAAGCTAGTTCAAATAATTTGACAATAGAGTTTAACTAACTCTATAAGCTATTTCAAATAATTTTACACTAGAGTTGAGCTAGCTCTATAGCCTAGTACAAATAATTTTACACTAGAGTTGAACTAGCACTATAAGCTAGTTTAAATAATTTTACACTAGAGTTGAACTAGCTCTATAAGCAAGTTGAAATAATTTTACACTTGAGTTGCACTAGCTCTATAGCCTAGTACAAATAATTTTACACTAAAGTTGAACTAGCTCTATAAGCTAGTTCAAATAATTTTACACTAGAGACGAACTAGCTCTATAGCCTAGTACAAATAATTTTACACTACAATTGAACTAGCTCTATAAGCTAGTTGAAATAATTTTACACTAGAGTTGAGCCAGCTCTATAAGCTAGTTCAAATAATTTTACACTAGAGTTGAACTAGCTCTATAAGCAAGTTGAAATAATTTTACACTAGAGTTGCACTAGCTCTATAGCCTAGTACAAATAATTTTACACTAGAGTTGAACTAGCTCTATAAGCTAGTTCAAATAATTTTACACTAGAGTTGAACTAGCTCTATAGCCTAG
>NW_021282875.1:135960-136596 GCF_002162155.2 Triticum dicoccoides
AAGTTCAAATAATTTTACACTAGAGTTGCACTAGCTCTATAGCCTAGTACAAATAATGTTATGCTAGAGTTGAACTAGCTCTATAAGCTAGTTCAAATAATTTTACACTAGAGTTGAACTAGCTCTATAGCCTAGTACAAATAATTTTACACTAGAGTTGAACTAGCTCTAGTTCAAATAATTTGACACTAGAGTTTAACTAGCTCTATAAGCTCGTTCAAATAATTTTACAGTAGAGTTGCACTATCTCTATAGCCTAGTACAAATAATTTTACACTAGAGTTGAACTAGCACTATAAGCTAGTTTAAATAATTTTACACTGGAGTTGAACTAGCTCTATAAGCAAGTTGAAATAATTTTACACTAGAGTTGCACTAGCTCTATAGCCTAGTACAAATAATTTTACACTAGAGTTGAACTAGCTCTATAAGCTAGTTCAAATAATTTTACAATAGAGTTGAACTAGCTCTATAGCCTAGTACAAATAATATTACACTACAATTGAACTAGCTCAATAAGCTAGTTGAAATAATTTTACAGTAGAGTTGAGCTAGCTCTATAAGCTAGTTCAAATAATTTTACACTAGAGTTGAACTAGCTCTATAAGCAAGTTGAAATAATTTTACACTAGAGTT
>NW_021282876.1:0-1870 GCF_002162155.2 Triticum dicoccoides
CATCCAATGTCCATGGTCAGGAAACTGTAACCATCTATTGATCAACGAGCTAGTCAACTAGAGGCTTACTAGGGACATGGTGTTGTCTATGTATCCACACATGTATCTGAGTTTCCTATCAATACAATTCTAGCATGGATAATAAACGATTATCATGAACAAGGAAATATAATAATAACCAATTTATTATTGCCTCTAGGGCATATTTCCAACACATACTCCATATGCACTGATCCTGATAAAGATATCTTGCTAGCCTGCTACTCTAAAAAAAAGAAACATCCATTTAAGTTAGATCCGCCCATGAATACAGGTAAGGAACTATGACAACCAAAACTGAACCAAGCTTTTTCTACTTCATTTTGAACCTCAATCAAAACAAGACTTTTCCTTTTTGAAACTCAATCAAACCACGATAGATTGACAACGTGAGAAACTGAGGAAGAGGAATTGAGGACTTACCATATTGGAGGCTTGGGAGATGGACGAGATGAGAAATGAACTAACCCGACCGCCAACAGCTGCAGAAAACCGGAGTGTCGGAGGAGCTGCCAAATCAGAGAATGAAGACGAGGGAGGTGCGCCGTGCTAGGAGGCCGGTAGCCAGGACCTCGGAGAGGGAGGCTGGCCATGCTTGAGCGAGTGCCCTTGATGCACACGTTGCCCAACCCACGCGTTCGACGTGGCACGCGTGAGTGAGTGCCCTTGATGCACACGTTAATGTTTTCAATTTGAATACCTCTGGGATCACACACACTCCTACGTAGATGGCAAAAATACCCGTAACATATAAAATGGGGTATCCATCAAATCTTTCACACGCTTTCCAGTAGTCCTGCCATGCTCATCCTACGGATAAAAATCCTTCCACCACTACTCCCGATGTCTCCTTTTCCCATGTGTTCTCATATCTTGCATTTTTTTAACTCCCTTTGATATATTTATATGACGACAACCTATATATTTCATGAAAACTAAGTTAATACTACCAGCATGCCAAATTAGATTAAGACGATGGAGCTATTCAGTATAAGATGAAAGTAGTATATATGAGACGAGATCAATATTCATGTAAGTAAAGTTGGGTGCGGTAGTGGAGGTTGGTGGGTAATCTACTATTTGCCTTATAGCTTTCCCATGCATACATTTCCCCTTTTTCGTAACGGGTAACAGATCAACAAAATTATCCAGTTGCTAGATAATTTATTGAAATAATAAGATTGATAAAAGTTAGCAACACCAGAATCATACACCTCAACGATTATTTCTACTATCCAAGATTGGCACTAAAGTGTGCCCGTGAAGGGCTCATAACATTAGTTGTAATAAACACATGTGAAACATTATTAACTTTTCCAAAATAAAAAGTTAGAAATATCGATCATCATAGGATTTCATTTCAAAAATTAAATAATTCTCCAAATATTTACACATAATATGCACATATTAAGAGCAAGGACATTAATGTTTTCTTACTTCTCATTGTCGTGCCACCCTCCTCTTCGTCGTCATCTTCACCATGTTGCCACTCTCTTTCTCGCCCTCACCTAACCACTCTTCTTCTCCTTCTCAACCCTTCCACTACATTGCTTTTGTTTGTGAAAAGATCCAAATATATTATGAAAGTTCATCGGAAATATAATCATCTCAAATATAATAAACATTACATCGAGGTCACTAGATAACTGAATGACCACTACTGCTGCTAGAAGGAACTAACGACATGCCGCTATGGCCACTCCCCTACCAGAGCCGGCTTGACCTTGATGATGACAGTTGGGAAGTCTTCATGCGGGACCAGTCCCCCGCAACAGCAGCCGTCATCGTTGAACCCTTGAATAGATCTGGAGTGCCCGAGACCAAATCTCGC
>NW_021282877.1:0-1051 GCF_002162155.2 Triticum dicoccoides
ATTCAGTTTAGCTTGACTTTTAATATGTTTCAAAGATTCATGATCAGAATGTATAACAAATTCTTTGGGCCATATATAATGTTGCCATGTTTCTAAAGTCCGAACAAGAGCATATAATTCTTTATCATAAGTAGAATAATTCAGACTAGGCCCACTCAATTTTTCAGAAAAGTATGCAACAGGTTTGCCATCTTGTAATAACACACCTCCTAATCCAATTCCACTAGCATCACATTCAAGCTCAAAAGTCTTATTAAAATCAGGAAGTTGGAGTAAAGGAGCATGTGTCAACTTATCTTTCAATACCGTGAAGGCTTCTTCCTGTGCGGTACCCCAAAGAAAAGGCACATCTTTCTTTGTAAGCTCATTGAGAGGTGCAGCAATGGTGCTGAAATCTCTCACAAAACGCCTATAGAATCCAGCGAGGCCAAGAAAACTGCTCACTTGTGTGACCGTTTTCGCTGCGGCCAACTCTCAATAGCTTCAATCTTGGCTTTATCAACTTCAATTCCCTGTGGAGTAACAACATAGCCAAGAAAAGATACTCGGTCGGTGCAAAAGGTGCACTTCCCAAGGTTACCAAACAAACGTGCATCACGTAGAGCAATAAAAACAGCACGTAAATGTTCGAAATGTTCTTCCAAAGATCTGCTATAAATCAATATGTCATCAAAGTAAACTACCACAAATCGTCCAATGAAAGCACGTAAAACTTCGTTCATTAATCTCATGAAAGTACTAGGTGCATTAGTTAACCCAAAAGGCATGACTAACCACTCATATAATCCAAACTTAGTTTTAAATGTTGTTTTCCATTCATCTCCCAATTTCATACGAATTTGATGGTAGCCACTATGCAAATCAACTTTGGAGAATATTGTAGAGCCACTCAATTCATCAAGCATATCATCTAGCCTAGGAATAGGATGACGATAACGAATAGTAATATTATTAATGCCTCTACAATCAACACACATACGTGATGTACCATCCTTTTTCGGCACTAGAATAATAGGAACAGCACAAGGACTAAGGGATTCGCGTATATACC
>NW_021282878.1:0-965 GCF_002162155.2 Triticum dicoccoides
CAACCCATTTAGCATGTCTACGATTCAGTTTAGCTTGACTTTTAATATGTTTCAAAGATTCATGATCAGAATGTATAACAAATTCTTTGGGCCATAAATAATGTTGCCATGTTTCTAAAGTCCGAACAAGAGCATATAATTCTTTATCATAAGTAGAATAATTCAGACTAGGCCCACTCAATTTTTCAGAAAACTATGCAACAGGTTTGCCATCTTGTAATAACACACCTCCTAATCCAATTCCACTAGCATCACATTCAAGCTCAAAAGTCTTATTAAAATCAGGAAGTTGGAGTAAAGGAGCATGTGTCAACTTATCTTTCAATACCGTGAAGGCTTCTTCCTGTGCGGTACCCCAAAGAAAAGGCACATCTTTCTTTGTAAGCTCATTGAGAGGTGCAGCAATGGTGCTGAAATCTCTCACAAAACGCCTATAGAATCCAGCGAGGCCAAGAAAACTGCTCACTTGTGTGACCGTTTTGGGCTGCGGCCAACTCTCAATAGCTTCAATGGCTTTATCAACTTCAATTCCCTGTGGAGTAACAACATAGCCAAGAAAAGATACTCGGTCGGTGCAAAAGGTGCACTTCCCAAGGTTACCAAACAAACGTGCATCACGTAGAGCAATAAAAACAGCACGTAAATGTTCCAAATGTTCTTCCAAAGATCTGCTATAAATCAATATGTCATCAAAGTAAACTACCACAAATCGTCCAATGAAAGCACGTAAAACTTCGTTCATTAATCTCATGAAAGTACTAGGTGCATTAGTTAACCCAAAAGGCATGACTAACCACTCATATAATCCAAACTTAGTTTTAAATGCTGTTTTCCATTCATCTCCCAATTTCATACGAATTTGATGGTAGCCACTACGCAAATCAACTTTGGAGAATATTGTAGAGCCACTCAATTCATCAAGCATATCATCTAGCCTAGGAATAGGATGACGATAACGAATAGTA